>NC_134700.1:97848499-98148499 GCF_043290135.1 Rhipicephalus microplus | reverse complement strand
ATACTATGTAATATTTATTATGCATTCATTCTGTCACACATAAATTATTGCAATGCTAGTATATGGTGTTGCACATACAAAACTCTCCTTAAATATGTTCTAGTTATCCAAGACAGAGCACTACGCATAACATTACCTAGTAATATGAATGTAAGAGATGATGACTTGTTCCAGAATTTCAATGTATTAAGCGTACACAATCTGGTTACCTATATTATTGCATCTTCAATATACAGATTTTTTCACGGTAGTCTCAACTTACTGTCTGTGTCTCTTCGTATGTCAGCTCGAGTTACCGAGTGTTTTTCACGAGCCTGACCTGTACTACGAAAAATAAATACTAATTATGGTCGTCAAACTTTAGAATTCAAAAGAACTACCATTAAGAATAGCCTGACTGTTACTCTATGTTTTAGTAAAGCTTACTATTTGCTATAAAAGTATTATGTGTTGCTTTATTTCTTGTGTTTTTGATAATAATTACTATTTAGTGCCTTGCTAATGGCAATTGCCTTATAGTGTTTTATTTGTTATTGTTATAGTATCGTTAGAAACCCTTTAACAAATTTGCTGAGTTCCTAAAACTGTAAATACGTGTATCAAAGAAAAGACCAAATAAACTTCAAACTTCAAAACAAAAATATTAGCTCGTGTGAATGTGCTCAACTATTTTGAAATTTTGCCAGGGCACTGTACAGTGCACGGCCAATGCACCCTTGAATGGCGCCAATCGTACTGTGCTGACACGGCTGCGTAGCAGGTGACGATTGAGGTTCACCAGGCAATACGTTTAAATACAGAAGAAAAAATAATATTGGTTAGGAGTATCTGGCTCGTGCCTACTGGACGTGTCCTTCAATTTGCTGTTAACTCATTGTACTTTTGAAATAATTCAGATTAGAAACTTTAAATGCGATTATCTCAAAACATTCTTTTTGTGTACTTACTTTCCTTCTTCTCTCCAACCTAGAATGATAAATGTCAGCCAGTATTTGGATATCTAAATGGGAAATATGCAGAAGCATAATTATCGTTGTGTGAAGAAGTGCTCTTCTGCAACACATTTATTAGCCATAATCAAGTGATAATCATGCACTAGAGATAAAAAAAATTACAAAAAAGAACATTACAATCTTTAGTTAAATCTGATTTAGCAAGAAGAGGAATGGCTCGTGATCACAATTATAGTAAAATAGTAACTGTAGCTCTTATGGTTATGAAGAACAAAGTATGTAATCTTTGCCTAAAATACATGGCGGGTATAGGGCTTACCCTGCTTCCTTAAAATCAGGAAATGACGGAATGAACTATGTATACAGAGTGGCCAAGGAGAACTAGAATGCAAAAAAATGCAAAAGATAGAGCATCAGAAACAAGGATACAGAGAACACTGGTGTATTTGTCAAAACTCTGCTGAATTATATGCACCGTGTCTCTAAATAAATTGTCCACCTTTTACTAGTCCCAATAAATAAACGAAATGAGATAGATATGGGAAATCTTCTTAAAGTGAAAATAAAAATGAGAGCTGTGTGAATAGGAAAACTTTGGGTGCAAAGCGAATTCAGGTGTTGAAGTGTGAGTGCAAATAGAATCGAATATGTCAAGAATACTTTTTTAATAGTTCAAAGCAAAGTTCCAAAAAAAAGGATGAAGCACTAGCAGGCTGGTGTTTTATAATTGTATCCAGAAAGAGGTAATGCAGAGGTCAAATTGTGTTAGTACACAATTTGGTGCAACCAAGGTGTTGCTGCAACAGTTTACACAAGAAAGGCAAAAAGGCCATTTCCTCGGCCAATCCTCCTCTTTCAACTTCTGTGAAAACCCAACTGATGCGGCATACAAGGTTGTGCTGTTTTGGAGTTAGGAGTTCTAAATATACCTTGTAGACATCAACATTACAGAACGTCATCTGAAATTTTGGATGCTAAAAATCTTTGACATCTGATTTTTTAAACTTCATGTCCAAATTACAGGTCCAAAATAGTATTAATTGAGCCCCCACCTCTGCCACATCTATCACCTTCATGTTGGAAGGAGCGTTTTCTTGAATCAATACATGTGCGACCGAAGCGGTTCCTGAAAAATAACTTTGCCGCATTGCTAGAATATTATTAGGTGAAGCATATTGCAGGTCTCAAAGAGTCACTTTTGATCGGACGTTGACTGCAATTGTCTTTGGGAAGATCAATTAGTTTGAGTAGCAAAATTACAGTGTGAATTGACTCGATTAGATTCAGAATTTAAAATATTGGCACATCCCTAGTAAAAACCTCTAAATTTCCTAGCTGTTCAGTGCAGTTAAATGTGGCCTCTACTTGTTGCCCACCACATCTAAATGATATTCAAGTTACTCCCAACCACAGTTAAGGATGTCCCGTATGACAAGTGAATAACATCTGTGATGAACTGTTTTAAGTGATTAATCCTGGTGATACATTCTCCATACTCGTGTTGCTTCATGTAATCCCACAAGTAAGAGTATAGTGGCGTCAAATTCGGTGATCATGGTGGCCATGACTTGAAAAAAAAGCCTGCCTGCGCTCTGTTGGAAAATTTTTTGTTCAAGGTTGAGAAAGGCAGAAAGAAATTATGTCAAAACACATGAGGAAGGCAGTCACCCAAAGCCCTCAGCGAGGCTTCTTGAGGTTGTGGTTAACATGGTCACAAGTTCAAATTAGCATCGGTATAATGCATAATATATATGTAGCAAGGAAGGTTCAAATTAGAAGTGACTGTCCGCACTTCCTTTATGTTATGACAGTCACGTGGTTGCTGGTGGGGCACCAGACTGGCGCACATCTTGTATGGTTTGTCTGAATAGTCACTCCATCACCAGAACAAGAACTGACCCCCTGCTGCGGTAACTGGCCATCATTATCATCACCCTGACCACCTCCACTGCAGGGCAAAGGCCTTTCCCCTGAACCGCCAATTAGCTTTGCCTTGTGCTTTCTGCTGCCACGTTACAACTGCAAACTTTTTAATCTCATCAGCCCACATCACTTTATGTCTCCCCCTTGTGTGTTTGCTTTCTCTGGAATACAGTCAGTTATTCTTAATGGCGATCGGTTATCCTGCCTACGCGCTACGTGCTTGGCCCATGTCCATTTCTTCTTCTTGATTTTAACTATAATATTCTTAAAACCAGTTTGTTCCCTGGCCCTTTCTGCCCTCTCCTTGTCTCGTAAAGGGGCTTTGAAACACTTTTTCAAGTAACCATGGAATGAATTTACTAAAAAAGGCTATTGCCTCACAAATTCAACATTGCAAAAATTTTAAAGATTATTTCAGTACGAGCAGAGTTAGAAAAAATTGTCGTACACTGTAATCTCATTGTCTCTTTTCCCGTTCTGACGAAAACGCTGGAAGCTAAGCAGGGGCGATGACATGGGCAAAGAAAATAATGTCACGCGTGCTTTGTGACCTCCAGCACATTTTTCTTTATTCGAATACGTGGCCTTTTCAGTGTGAGCGCTTGTACACACATGAGAAAGTCGTGGCCTCCCGCGGCGATCCCTGTAACGGCCGATCGCACCAGGTTCAAATCAGCCAATGGCTGAAAGAAAGCCTTCTACAAGTGATTTTTGAGCTTCCTCCACCATTTCTCGAGAGAAGAGAAATAAATTTTTAGCTGGCATCAATAATTTATTCTGAATTTCAGGCCGCGTGCGCCACTATAATATTTGGCTCACGTGTTCTCGGGAGCCTCTACTATCAATCGTCAGCGTTTTCTTACCAGGCTCAAAAAGTGTTGCAGCACCGTTTAAGGCTACATCTATCATTTTTCTCTCCCTCACTTGATGCATCCAGCCCAATTCAAACTGAACCCTCTTTGTAAGGCTGCAGGTTTCTGCTTCACAGGTAAGTAGCGACAAGATGCAGCTGTTATATTTACCATTTATGAATTCAGGATGCTTCCTAATGTGGCCCACCCTATTCTTATTCTACTAGTCATTTTATACTCATAATTTGGCTCCACCGTTACTACCTGTCCCAAGTAGACATAATCTTTTACAAACTTCCAGCATCTCTCCACCTATTGGAAAGGGCTGTTTCCTGTCGTGACTGTTCCACATTACTTTAGTTTTATGCATAATAATTTTCAGACCTACTCTTCTGCTTTGCATATCCAGTTCGGTAATCACAAGCTGTAACTGATCACCCGAGTTGCTCATCAAGGCAATGTTATCAGTGAATCGCATGTTACTAAGATACTCTCCATTTATCTCTAACTCTTTCCAATCTAGGGCCCTGAAAACCTCCTGTAAACACAAGTATCGCAAATGAGTTATGCGGAAACCCGCAAGGTCGCGGAAGGGTTAAGAAAGGGAAAGAAGACAACCACCCAGAAACCTGTAAACACACTATGAATAGCATTGGAGAGATTGTGTCTCCCTGTCTTACACCCTTCTTTATTGGGATTCTGTCACTTTTTTTGTGAAGAACTATGGTGACTGTGGATCCATTGTAGATTTATTCCTGTATGTTTATGTAGGGTTCTTCGATGCACTGATTCGTAGTGCCTGCATTACTGCTAATGTCTCGACTGAGTCGAACGCCTTCTCGTAATCTATCAAGGCTATGTAGTATAGGGATTGGTTGTATTCCGCGCATTTCTCTATTAACTGCTTGATAGTATGACTATAGTCTGTTGTGGAGTAGTCTACACGAAATCCTGCTTGGTCCTTTGGTTGATCGAACTCTAATGCCGCCTTAATTCCATTAACTATTATTTTTGTAAATATCACATAGAGAATGGACACTAAGCTGATCAGCCTGTAATTTTTCAAGTCCTTGGTAAGTGGCCAGCGCCTCTCATATGAGCCTCCTTACTACGCCCTGGCCCTCAGACTCCAGCAGCTTCCGAACATTGGACCACGGCGGCTGTTGGACATGTAAAGCAGCAGAGGGCACTAAAATTTTCTAGTTTCGACAGGCTGTTACTGGAAAATGAACCTCGAAACGTTCCACACCGACACCTTATCAGGCTAAGATAGGGTAGAAGGATCACTTTATAAGCTAGAAAACATAAATTATAACATTATCGGCCTTAGTGAAGTTCGAAAGAACTGGAGAAGCATACAGCATACTAAATATAAATAGCAGATATGTCATGTGCTATGAAGGGCTTTCTGATGGGAAAGACTGTGGGGTGGGTCTTGAATTCACAGAGACCTCGCAAGCAACATGAAAGAGTTCTCTAGTGTCAATGAAAGAGTAGCAAGCCTCATTATCGAACTAAACAAGCGATACAAACTCAAATCGATCGAGGTGTATGACCCAACATCTACTCATGACGACAGAGAAGAAGAACAGCCAAATGAGGCTATCGAACTAGCAATGTAACAATGGTGCACCCAGTACAACATAATCATGGGAAATTTCAATGCAAAAGTAGAAGCGAAACAAAATGTGGAAGAAGCAATTGTTAATTATGGTACTAACTTTAGTAGTAGCAGAACGAAGATGTCAGTAGATTTCACAGAGTGGAATAGGCTCCGCACATTGAACACCTTTTTCTAAAAGTGTTACAAAATAAGAAGTTGACACGAAAAATCCCACACGGACAAATGAACAACATAATAGATTTTATGCTACGCAGAAACTTAGGCATAATACAGGACACTGATGTCATACACCAGGTCAAGCACAGTGACCATAGCTTTGTAAGGATAACAATAGCACTTAGTTTGAGATCTCGAGTAAGGTTACCTATGAGAAGACAACTCAACCTAGACGTAGTAAGAACAAAATCAGAAGCGTTTGTGATTAAGATCGGAAACCAATACGCACCTTTAAGAGAAGAGGATAATGCTGGTGTTGAAGCGATGAAAGAAACAGGAACTAGACTGATGTCTGAAGAGGCTATTGAAATTGGAGGCGAGGTACTAAAAGAACTTGGCAAGCTTTCTCGATACACTGAGGACTTGATAAATGGCAACACCCATGAGAAAAATTAACTTCATATCTAAATAGCATAACTCAGATGACAAAGCTTATCAACAAGAAGAAAGAGCACGAATTAAGAAACTAGAATGTCAAAGGAACACCAGCATCAAAACTGCAAAAAAAAGAACAAGTAGAATGAAGCAAAATGCACGCCTTAAAGGACAAGCAGGCAAATATTATAGACAACTTCAATGCCACAGTTCGGGTGGTAGAAGCATTTTACGCTGAGCTATATAGCTATAAAATGAGTCATCCAACTTTGAGTGAACGTCGTAAAGAGAAACATACCAACTGCCATATGTTACTACCAACGAGATTAGAAAGGTCATACAGAATATGCCATGCGAGAAGGCAGTTGGCCACGATGAATAATACTGCATCTAAGTAAGTATGCAGTAGAATGTACTTGGACAAAATTAGCTCTGCTTTAAACATAGACTGCAAGTGAAATGTCAACTACTCTAGAAGACATTCCAAGAAAATGCCGCAATTGTTAACAAAACTCAATTGACCTGTTCGATTGCCAACAAGTTACAGGACCAGAAAAAAAGTAGATAGATTTCATGCAAATCAGTTTCCATTGTAGAAAATGAAGTGTTTTTTAAAAGGATGGTGGCCTTAAAACAAAAGAACACGATGATTAAGTTTTAATGGGCCCTCTGCGTCTGATTCAGTCCTTCGCATTCTTAATAATATTTTGGTGCAGAAAACCCCATGGAGACACGTCTTACTTTCTTTGCATCCATTGAAGAGCTCTCTACTCTGCCACTACTGGTGATGAACGATAACTGCTAATGCGGACATTGAGTTCAATGCAGGCCAGCAGCCTGATTTCACCCAACTTCGACGAATGGATCGACTGAAGACCAAGTGAGCGTCACGGCGAGCGCAAAATATCAAGGTCATTCAAGAAACCAAATCTCTTTTGAACACGTTTGATGTTGACATTCCCTTATTCAAAGGTATGTGTGATCGTCTTTCTTTGAGTACTGAGAGGCTATCGAAGGTAGATGCTGAGATTGAGAAACACATACTGCATGGAGGATGAGTTAGAAGCCGAATATGCAACTACCGCCTCGTATGACGACGAGGCAATCAGCATGCTTGCCGAATCAACTCATCGGATAGAGGCACTGGAACAAGCTCAGAGAGATCGTAGTACTCCATCGCAAAGCCACCTGTGCGACCTAACGTCACAGATAATGCTTTTCTACCACACAGTTTTTCGCAACCTAGTCTGTCCAATCTCGGAATTCCAACTTTTCAGGGTGATATAAATCAGTGGACTGGATTCTGGGAACAGCTCGAACAGACAGTTTATCTAAATAGCACCCTCTCATCTCTACAATGAAGTTTTTTTATCTGCGGCGATATTTCACTGAAAAAGATGCAGTGGCCATAGCAGGACTTCCAACATCTGAGTCTTGCTACAACAATGCTATCGATATTTTCAAACAGTGCTTTGGTGACAGAAACTGAATTGAGCAGCATCATTTAATCGCTCTAAGGAATCTTACTCACATTAAGCAAGGCACTGATTTGCCAGGTTTGATACATTTGTACGATGCTATGCAGCTGCACATCCGTTGCTTGAATTTTCTCAACGTGCCAGCGCTAGGCTTTCCCGCTATGCTTATCTACATACTGCAAGAGGCTCTACCGTACTACATCATCATTGCCTTTACTAGAGAGCAATGAGCTAAAACACTGAGGAGTGATTCACCAGATGGCACTCAAGCATTATCTGAGTCAGCTTCAGCAGCGGCTTCCTCTGATGCCAAGTTAAAACGACTACTAGCCTTCATTCGTGTAGAGTTGGAAAGTCGTGAACAATGCATGACGCTGAGCAAAAAACGTGAACAACCTGAAATGACAGTAAGAGCTGCCACAGCGTCTGTGTTGCACAATTCAAATATGGACTGTTTCTTCTTCCACTCGAAGAAGCATGGCACGCACGGTTTTCGAGTCAACGTCGAGTTCATTTCTGCTGATGGCTACTATTTATAACCACCTATACAACGCTAATCCTGAAGACGAGAAGCTGGCAGCTGAGGAAGTCGTTTTATGTTGATGACTTGGTCATTGGAGCAGATACTATCAAAGAAGTCTTAGAAGCTTATGAAAGAATAAAGGCAATCATTAACGATGCAGGAATGAATCTTCAGAAATTAAGAACGAATGACGACACGCTGCAAGAAGTTTTTATGACAAAAGAAAAGCCGATAAGTGGCGGCATTAATGACACTACGGCTGTATTGGGCATGCAGTGGTATACAAATTGCGACAGTTTTTATTTACTCTTAAGTCAGTAATGAATTACTTAACGTCCGCAAAGGCAATTACAAAACCGCATCTGTTGAATACAGAATCCAGGATCTATGACCCTTTTGGAGTACTTTCATTCTTTACAGAAACAACCAAGCTATTATTTCAACAATGATGGATTCAAAAGGTTGCCCAGGACGAAGAATTATCCGAAGAAATTGGAACACCTTAGCAAAAATGGTGCACGGACGTCCCGCAGTTTGAATCATTTAGAATTCCGTGCTGCGTAAGAAGCGATCTCCAAGGACTCACAGATACGCCGAAACTTCACATTTTTGTTCATGCTAGCCAGACAGTACTATATGGCAAATGCTTGCCTAGCAGGTGCAATAAATCTGCGAGGCAAGTCTACCATTATGCTCACAACGGCGGAATGTAGAGTTGCACCAATGAAATCACTCACATGGCCAAAGTTGGAGTAAATGGGCGCAGTAGTCGAGTAAAGCTGCTGAAGTAAAAGCTTTCTTGTATTATGCGGACAGACTCTACTACTGGGTTCAGCTGGATCCAAGGAAACGGGGACAAGCTGAATCAGCTTACCAAAAATAAACAAAATTTAAAGTGTAACAGTCCCAAAAGAATGGTGTTACTGTCCCGCACAAGAGAATCTCGCAGACCTTATTACATGTGGCACGTCTGCAAAAGCTCTTTTGGAAAGCTGCGTCTGGTGGAGCGGTCTAGAATGGCTCACACGAGCGAGTTAGGAATGGCCTACAGAACAAATCGTGGTCTCAGAGGCAAATGAAAATGTTGACCTAGAAACTCAGCTTACACTGTTTGTTCCCATTAATACCAAAAGGAAAGAGGGCTGGTTCATCCATCTAACAAGATTCAGTGACTTACAAAATTTACCACACCTCACAGCGATGGTTTTATGCTTTCTTGAAAAGTGCCGAGATGGGGGAAAAACTGCAAGGCAGAATTTCTGCAACAGAAATGAGGACCGCCAAATAATTATGGATTCTTCGAGTGCAGAAAGAGGTGTAGAAGGAAGATATTTGCCAATTATTTTGCAGAAAAGGGACTAACAAGGATTCTGTCTGAAGAGATTTACATTCATTCATTCGTGCCAAAGGAGAACTTCCCATTGGCGGATGATTTCAAGAGTTGGACGGCATTTACAAAGAGAAGCATCCAGTCATTCTGCCATGTAAACATGAGTTTACGCGATTAATTGTGACAGATGCACACAGCCATGTTTTACATGGTAGTGTGTTAAGCACAATGATGCAAGTGTGATGATTTTGGGTGATTCAAACAAGACAAAAGGCCTAAGAAGTAATCAAATCCTGTTTTTTGTGCAAAAGATACAGTGCAAAATCTTCTGATGTCAAGCATGCATTTGTGCCCATAGACAGAATAAGAATGTCTTGACTGTTCGAAGTGGTCAGTGTAGACTTTGCCGACCTACTTTATATAGAGTAGGTCGGGGGGGGGGGGGGGGGCTTATATAGAGCAAACTGGGCAGAGCGTTAATGTTAGACTGAAGGAACACCTATTCTAGTAAACCTCTTTTGGCAGTTTGCATTTGCCAGCTCATCATAGAAAGTGTGGCTGACAGCAGAGAAAACTACTTGTTTGTTTGGCCTCTGGGACAAATGCACTTGGGATGTGATGGGAGCATTTTACATTGAAAGAGAGGGGAAAGGATACTTGCACAAACCATCGGTAGCCCTTGGTTAAATAAAAAGTTTGTTATTTGGATTCAATGCTGCCACGTTAAAGTGATCAAGCTGCATACCGATACTCATCTTTTTGCCTCTGGATGGTTCTTTTTTTTTCTGGTGAGCTTGCACGTGGTTTCCTTCATCATGACTAGTTATTTTTGTTATCTTGACTGCTTTTCTGTGGAGACGCTATGGTGTGTCACTTGAGGAAGTCAGTTGCTTTACATATGTATGCTTGTACCTTCCCATAAATCTTTACTGAAGAGTTCAGCACTATTGTTGTGTCTTCACATGTCCTCGTTCATTTAGGTGCCGTTTTTCCACTTAAGAATACAAACATATAAGAAAGGAGGCATCAAGGACTTGAAAAACTATAGCCCCATAGACTGACTACTTTTAGTGATTGTCAGAGATGACAAGAAAGAAAAAGTGCACTTAAGGACACCATATTTAACGGGTGCGCGCAGTGGGGAACGTGGCAAGCCAGGACGATAGAAAAGACGGCAGAGGTTTTAGGCAGTCTGGGTCTTGCCCCAGTCTTTGAGAGCTTGGAGGTCCGCCCGAGTTTCTACCTCGGCGAGCTGCCATCTTCATGCTTCAAGCATCCTGCTGGCCAGCTGTGCGGTGAGCTGCCGGGACTAGTCGGCGCGTGTGACGCCGACCTTCAACGAGCCCGGGATCGCAGCCGCCCGTCTGCACCACCACGGCGTATGTACCAGGGTCTCCTGAAGCGCGCCAGGAGAGCCTGCCTGCAGTGAGTGCAACAGCTGAATGCCAGGCGAGCACCTTGCATCTTGCATGAAACGACGGTCCACACCAGCACGAAGGACAAGAGGGACGGACGCGGTGAGCAACGACACTGAGGACGCGTGCCGATAGTGGTTACTCTCGATTCGGGCATGCATCTAGATGTGTACTGACATTGAAAAGGAGACACAAGTTTGAAGTTGCCGTGATGGGACGTAGTATTTTGTGTGTGGGGTTTCGCTTATCTGGACGCTTCCTCGTCTTGCTATATTCATATCGTTCAGGTAAATGAAGAGTGTTTTTGTGCCTCCCCGTGTCCCCCTTCTTGCGTTCTTTCCATTTGCTCCAACAAGCAGAGCCAGGTAACATTATATCGTGACATATTGGCAAGCCCGCCCAAGATCCATTAATTTTCGTCACGTGCCTTGGACTGTCTTGAGCAATGCGATGGACCTTGAACAATTGCTAGCGGCTGGAAATGCTGCGGGTTTATGTCCGGCAACCATTTTTGAGCTTTATCGCCAGGAGCAAAAGAGATTAAAGGAGGAACGTGCTAAGGCGCGGGAGACTGCAATAGAGCAGGCGGAGAAAGCTAAAACAGATGATCAGCATGCTTATAGTCGTTTAACGAGAGAAAATGAGATCATAGGAAGGCAATTGCAGTTGCTTGCTTCTAACAGCAATGAAAAAGCTAGAAAGCAAGACTTTGTACAGGAGAAACGTGAAAAGAAAATGCAGTCTGAACTTGAGGCTCGCGATGAGAAAAAGCAGCTGGAACTAGAAAAAGATAGCTCGCAGTAGTACCTTAAGCTGGCAAAAGCTAAAGATGTACAGTGTGACAACAAAGAGTGCAAGCCCAACGCATATGCGCATTCCACAAACGGTCTTCGTGAGACAGAGTTCCTATCGTTTTGTAAACTTAAAGGGGTACTGACACAAAATTTCGGGGCCGAGATAGCCTGCGGGATCAATGCTCGTGAACATTCATATATCATCTGTAAGATATCAACAGCGGATATAGCTTAGAAAGTATTTTAAATTAATTTTGAAGTTTGCGTGAGCGACCGACTCCATAGCGCTATAGACACCCTCAGAGGTGACCACCTATTTCCCTCACGTCACCACGCTGCGGTCAACAAAACAAGCTATCATGACGTCGTAGCCACCATTTTTCTTTTGCCGCATTAGTTTCCA
This sequence comes from Rhipicephalus microplus, assembly GCF_043290135.1. NCBI lineage: Eukaryota > Metazoa > Arthropoda > Arachnida > Ixodida > Ixodidae > Rhipicephalus > Rhipicephalus microplus. The sequence goes on along the minus strand of NC_134700.1, from coordinate 98,136,614 downwards.
AAGTCTATATTTCTCCGCGGCTAGTTACGAGTGCGTGGCCGTGGCGCACGCTTAGAAAGGTTTGTGTTTGGCGACATTCCAGTGCCGTTTCCTAAATTCTTGATGCGGATCCTGTGGAAGTGTGTCATAGTTCTGTGTGCTGACGTGGTCAAGAGTTGCACACACTACGTGGCGGCAGTTGCACCCAGTTTTTGGAACTCTCCCAAACCAAAATCGAAACTGATCAATAATGAGAGGCCTGTAAAAATTATCTATCATATACTGCAGCAAACAATGTGTCGTGTCATGACTAACAGCTCTACAGCAACGCATCGCAATCGAAAAACGCGATGCCAAATTTTTTATGTCAGTACCCGTTTAAAAGCTTGAACCTTGTCACTGCCTTATGTTGGAGCCGGGTTCTCAAAGAGAGAATGACATGAGATGGCAAGGGGAAGATTGCTCTTTGGGTAGCGAAGAGCCTGGTGGTTTTGCTGTGGCAGCGCAGGTTGTCGAGGAACCTTCGTTTAAAAGTACGCGTCTGTTTAAATGAGGAGAGACAAGGGACGGCATTCTTGAACATAAAGGCGTGGTTGACACTCATGTCTTAGTACGCAGGGAGACAACACTTCATGTTTGGCTGGAACCTTTGCCGCACAGTGGCTAAGAATTCCATTGAACGACCTGCTGTTCTCATGCGGTGTTTTAGACACTCGTATAACCCAACACGGTTCAATGCGTCTTCCTTGCACATGCCTTATCAGCGAGCAACAACTTTTTTTCGGAGGATATGGGACGCAATAACACGAGCATTGAGTTCATGACTGGCTGCTGTCTTAAAAATCTTGACATTGGACAATGAAATTAATCAGTTGGTAGAGATTGATGTGGTTGTGAACATGCATTTAAGTGCTTTGTGATCTAATGTACATAGCTATCGAACAGTTCTTTAAAGTATTCTTGAAACTCTGTTCTTCCTTACAATGTAAATAGTTTATTGAGTGTATTTTAGCGGAATGGAGTGATGACATGTCTACTAGAGCAAAAGACTAGTATTCTTTTGGAATATTCAAGTTCTTGGTTATGACAGTGTGCAAAGGAAGGTTAACGAAACACAGTGACGTGCTCGGGACGTCCACTGAAGTGTTGATGACGTGCAGTGAGGTGCGGTGTAGTGGAAAAAGTGTTGTGTAGTGCAAGGAAGTACGGTGATGCAGTGAAGTATTGTTGCCGTGAAACGCAGCGAAAGGAGGTATCGTGTGGTGGCCTTCGAGAATGAAGTTTTTGGAGGTCAGAAACTCGAAAGGGGGGGGGGAGGGCATTGTCACGGATGACAAGAAAAAAAGGAAGAAAACAGGGAGAAAAAGAAGAGAGATGCACGGCATGCAAATAAAACAAATTGGACAAAAAATTGGCCATGTATCTGCATGTTAATCTGCAAATGTCGTTGAAAGACGATAGTCTTGCATGTGGAGAGAGTGAACAAAACATTTACGAAAATTCGGTGAATGGTATTCTGGAGGCACTGTGTTAGAGCGCCTCGAGCATGCAGCGGAGGCAAACAAGCGCATCAAGTCACGTCACACGTGAGACATGAGCGCCATGTGGCAGTGTTCTTGGAAAACGAAGCGCGTGGCTCGGAGACGGGTGTGCGCGCCCGTCTCGGAGGTGATGAGGTGTAGAACGCAAGGCGACGGGTAGGTGCCACCACCATGTCGTCTTAGCGAAGCGTTGGAAACACTCGCCTTTTTGTGCAAGTGTTGCATGGTCAGCGCAGCAGGATAAGCGCTACGGTCCTTAGAATTGCTTATGTATGCCTTTTCTAGTAAAAGGCGAACATGCAGACTATATACGCGTTGTCAAGGTGCCCCAGACATGCGCAATAATTGCTTTTTAATTGACAATTGCATAAGTACGAACGGTGAACCTTGAGCGACATTAGTGGGCGCTGTGGATGGGGTTGGCCGTTTTAAGTACTCGATGCCGTTAAGAATGGACAGACAAATGCACAGACAGACAGACAGGCAGGCAGACAGACAGACCACAGACAGACAGACCAAAATTTTTGCGTCGAAGGTCCCCAAGACAAACTATCGCCCTTAAAAGAAGAATGCGCCTGTGCACAAGAGATTGGACGAGCGCGGCCATGGGAGAAGCCTGGTGTGGACGACGAAGAAGACGGCATATGTTCGAGGCAGGCTGGGTCCTGCCCCAGAATTTCAACGCGTCGGAAGCTGCCAGAATTTGTACCTCGGCGAGCTATCATCTTTGTTGCTCCCGTTGTCCAGCTGGCGGACAGTGCAGAGAACGGCCGGGACCAGTTAGCGTCACACCGCTGACCTTCAGCGAAACGGGGCTTGTGGACAACTGTCTGCCACGTCAACGGCGCACGGACCAGAGGGGCCTGGGACGTGTCCGGAGTACCTGCCAGTGGTAGTTCTACCACTGCATGAGAACGATTTCCTCACACTTTGGAGCATTTGGGGTGGGCCTTTCCAGTTCAGCAGGAACAACTAGCATGGACACACGCGGTGAGCTACGCTCGGGTGTCGGCGCGACTGATATTCGTTGTAAGCTTCCAACACCTACATCCCGTTCATCTGAGAGACGTTAACTGCTGAATGTGAATATTGGGACACGCCTAGGGCGTGGCCTTAAAGGGACGTGTTAACTGTTGTGTTTTGAAAGACTGGATTGGTTCTAGAGATTGTTGGTCTTCTGTGTGCACTTTATGTGTTTGAGCGGGCAAGAAAAGGTATTTTTGTGCCACACCCCGTGCCTCTTTCTTGCGTTCTTTCTGTTTACTCCAACAAGCTGAGCCGGGCGACATAATATCGCGACAGTGATATACAAAATATTAACATGATCTCAAGCAGGATAGGACCAACACTTGACTTCAATCTACACAAAAAACAATCTGGATTCATGCAAGGCTACTCACAATGGATCACATTCATGTGATGACCCAGTAATTGAAAAAGCTACTGAATACAACATATCTCTTTACTTAGCCTTGATAAACTTCGAAAGGGCATTCAACTTGGTAGAGATATATACAGCTTTAAAAACATTTACTCAACAACGAGTACCTAAATGCTATGTCAATGCCTCAGCCAACATCTACAAAGTGATAAAATCGCAATCGGTAAAGGAGTGAGAAAACAAGCAACAATATTTCCAACATTGTCCACCATGTACTTGGAAGAAGTGTTTACACCGCTAGACTGGAAGGAAACAGGAATCGACGTTGAAAAAGAGTGGCTTAAGAACCTAAAATTTGCAGATGACATCGTGCTCTTCAGTAATGACTGCAATGAATTCCAAGAATGATTGAGGAATTAATCTGAGAAAGTATTAAGGTAGTTCACAAAATAAATATGGTGAAAACAAAGATAACAATGAATGGCCTGGCGAAAGAGAAAGAATTTAAGATAAAAAACTATAAATGAAGTGTACACACATGAATATGCATATTATTACTTGAGGGCCATATTATTACTCGAGGTTTTGCATCCCAAAACCACTGTATGATTATGAGAGACGTCGTAGTGGAGGGCTCCAGAAATTTTGACCATCTGGTGTTCTGACCATTTGGTGTTCACTGAATTTGTACAGTACATGGCCTCTACCATTTCATCTCTTAGAAATCCAACCACCATGGCTTGAATGGAACAGTGACCTTCAGGCCAGCAGGCGAGCCTTGCAGCCAGCTTCTGCTACCCCTACACCTCCTATTTCTAGCATAAAGTTAGAGGTTAACATAAAACTGAGAACAGGTCCACTCGATTCGCCACTGGAATGCGGCACGCTCCCGGAGAACAGGTGAGAAGGGATGAGTAGGAGCAGGGAGACCATGTGATCAAAACATTACAAGCCCTGGCATGTTCTCTGTGGGGCAGCAGTGAAATATACGTGAAATCGGTCACTAAACTCTTCTTCATTATCCTAATACATCGTGTATATGTGCAACGACGCATTCGACAGACGTCCAGCTGTCATCGTCGCCACCTGTACAAAACAGCGAAACCGTGGTTAGGGCTACTATTATTGCCGCTGCACTCGCCAGGAGACTGAGACGTTCAAAGGCCACATGACCCGTCGTACTGCACCTACTTCGCTTTTCAGGCAAGAGCACTACAAACTGCTCTTGGCTGCTTTCTGCGCAGCAAAAGCACTCTCACTCTACTAATAGATGACAGTGCTCCTGTACCTGTTCGACCATCGAAACACGCCGGCTCTGAAGAGAGCACTTTCAGCGTGCTTTTGAGTAGTGCTGCTTTCCCAATGGAATTTGCTGTAAAATTGAAGTAAAAGGGTGGACCACCACAACTATGCTGTGAATTATGCAAATTCTCAAACCTGGAATAGCAAGTGCAATAAGCAGGAGAACTAGACCCAAACACAAAGAGCTGAATACTTTATTTAGTAACTTACCCACACTTTCACGTAATGATACTAGTGGGCACACAGGAAAACAGATATCTTTGCACTTATATACTTATTTTATTAATTGGATTTTGAAGAAGTAGATGATTATGTCAATATAAGCTTTGTACAAATGAAAGAGAGAAGAGGAGATATACATTGCACACCACAAACACACTGCACACTCAGTGCAGGGTTACACAAGTGGTCGCTCAGTGACGTTGCCCTCAAGAATTGTAGGAGGGCTTGTGTGGCCTTTTGGGCTGACGTACTTGAAGACCAGGCAACCAAGATCTCCAGAGCCCCTCTCCCCTCTTGTAGAGTAGCAATTTTATATTATTTCTCTCTCTCTCTCTCGTACAAATGAAGTAGTGGCTGCCTCACCAATGTCAATCACCCACAACTCGAGGTTAGTTGCTAATAAAATGCCTGCTGTCATGTGACAGTGCTCAACAATGGACACTGCTATAATCACTTGAGATCTGGTGTTGACCCTCCCAGGTATGGCAGAAGTATTTCAGGTACTGATCGAATCAGCTTGGCCCGAATGGTTGTGCAGCCAAGCCTGTAGTGTGCCTCGAATCTGTGGTTGCCATCAAAGGCGTAATAGTAGTTGCCGCCTTCGCTGCCCTTGATCCACAGGATGTCCACAGGGGCCACTTGATCTTTCGTGCTTGGATTCTGCATTGCAAAATGTGGGCGACATTTTTAGTGTAAAAAGAAACAGCAGCAGCGACAAACATAACAGCACAGGCCAATTCCTTTTGGAGATTATTTGGTACCCAACGAAGGGAAAGCTATGTAGTCATATACTATTTCTTTTCTAATGCCTAACTACTGGGAAGATGTGACCAATTTATTAATTAGGCTTAAATATGTGATTGATATAATTTTACCGCATCTTTGCTACATCTATAATTTAGTGCTCAGCACAGATATTTTTTCTCAAAAAATGCAGATATCAAAAGTTGTGATACTTAAAGAAGGCGAGAAAAACAACTTTTCTAATTACCAGCAAATTTCTATATGGCCTATCTTCTCAAAAGCCCTAGAAAATGTTAGAATTACAAAGTTGCGAAAGTTCATTGACAAAGTTCGCATACTCAACGATGCTCAGTTTGATTTTCGAACTGGCTGTTCTACGGAGCTTGCACTCATAACTCAGACAGACTTCATTCTCAGAGTGTTCGAGAAAAAGCAATCAGTAATAGGCATTCATGCAGACTTCTCCAAGGCATTTTATAGACTGATTCATCAAACATTATTGAACAAATGACAGTTGAATGGTGTTTCTGGTTTACCGTTAGATCTCGTGGCATCACATTTCTGGGGTCGGATGCAACTGGTGGAAATAAATGGCTGCCTATCCTCATGTAAGCCCATGACTACAGGGTATGCACAGGATGCTTGACAGATATCTCAAAGTACTCATCTTAGAAGTGACATACGGAACAAGCACAAAATGCCTTTGTTTGTATTCATGATCCAAGATGGGGCTGGTGTCAGCCATGTTCTGGCATATGCTTTCGTTGCTTCTGAGCAACAACACATTGTCACAAAGCTACTGGAAACTTTTGTACAGGAAAAAGCAAAGGCATTTTGAGCTAAAGTTGTCATTGTAGACAAAGACTTCACAGAAATATCTGCGATCAGAAGCACGTTCAATTTGAGACCTGCTGTGCAGCTTTGCCAGTTTCACGCAATGAAAGCTTTCCGGGCAGGTGCCGGAAAACTCACACATTGAGCTGTAGAAAAAGAAAAAGGCTTGTCAACAGCTTCAGTGAATTGGTGTATGTACCTACTGCAGAAAAATTTGAAAAGGCACAGGCTGACATTTTACTACATGCAAATAGTCAAGCATGTGTCTACTATGAAAAGAACTGGGAAAACAAAAAGCATGTGGACCAGACATCAGTGGTACAAGGAGTTTACTCCAGGCAACAACACTACTAAGAGAGTGGAGTCCCACAATGCGAAAATCAAGCAGATCTTGTCGTCGTAAAATGAATTGTACAAGGAACTAAAGGGACTTGTAAGGCTATCAAGTGGACCCTCACAAGAAGCCAGGCAGCAGGCAAGCGTAAAGAAAACATGCTCATTTCACTCGTACGAAGCACCAAGCAGCATTGAAGCCATATATGCCAAAAAGTTAAGCCCGTATGCTTGCTCTGCAGTCTACAAAGAAGCAGCTAAAGCTAAGAAAGCTCCTCTAAAAATACGACAAGTAGAACCACCTGTTTATAATGTTGCAAGTTCTTGCGACACGTGGCATGTAGTTTCAGAGAAAACTTCCACACATGCACTACTTTTACGAGGATGGAGCTTATTGTCGTCACATTCTGGCTGTTAGTGAAAAAAAACTGGTGGTGTGCCTGACATGTCTAAATTTCTCAAACCCCGGTGGTTTAAGAGTTTTCACCTCAGTGTCATGGCTGCCAACAAGAATGAAGAAAATGCTGATACATTACAGGACAGCACAGAACTGATAGTCATGCCCGGGTCAGCATTTCATAAGATAAATAGAAACCAGCCATTTAGTTATGCAATGAGAAAACTGAAGACAATAGCAGATTACCTTGCTGACTGTTCCCATGAAATTTTTGCTGCCCGCCTTGAAGTTCTTGAGGATATTTTTACAGAATGGCTTAGAGAAAGATCCTCAGGTTTCGCTAGCGACATTCATCAACCTCAAGCCGGCCAGCCATCCAGCAGAGCTCGCACCTTTCTGCTGCCACAAGGCACTTTCCCACTACCAAAAAACCCATCTCCGCTACCACAATTTCTTTTCACCGTACTACAGGACTGTTCCACACTGCCGCAAGCCCCTTCCACAGTACTTCATGACCATACATTGCTACCGCAAGCTTCTTCCGCTGTACATGATGGTTCCACGTTGCCGCACGCCCCTGCCGCGGTGCCACAAGACCATTCTATGGTGCTACATGACCATTCCACAGCACACGATGGTTCCACGCTGCCACACACTCCTTCCAAAGAACCACATAATGGTTCCATGCTGCTGATAGCCCCTTCCACAGTGCGACAAGACCATTTCTACGCTGCCTCAAGTTTCTTCGATGGAATCACATGATGGTTCCATGCTGCCACTAGCCCCTTCTTGATACCACAAGACCATTCCATGCTACCCAAAGATCCTTCCAGCCCCTCCCTTTCAAATCCAAAACCACCACAGCTCAGACTTCCACTTGTGAAGCCAAGAGGGCACTACGCAAAAAAAGTAAAAAACCTAGGCAACAGTCTGAAACGGCTGCAACACCATTTGTGCAGCTAACTGAGGTGGCTTAATACAAAGGTGAGTAAATTAATTGGATAAAGAGGTTCTTAATGCATACCAATGTGGCGCTTCTTTCAGTTGTTCCGGCTGGAATTGTGGGGGAGGCTACCTCCGGCAATGTGCTCGACCAGGTCTACCTGATTAATGAGATTGATGTAGAAGTATGGCCAGAGCTCCTTCCAAGCGCGCTTTTGGATTATCGAGTTGAGATGCGGCTTCTGCTGCCTTACTTCTCGCACGATGCCTGGCACCTCCTTTCATCTTCAGCTAAGTATGGGAATGCAATTATAGTGTGCTGCCCTTACTAGAAAATGTAATGTAATGCTGTTTCCCACATGGCCCAGCTAAAATTTGTCTTATTGTCCTTTCAGTTGCCACCAAGAGAGAAAATGAACTGTGGTTGTGCTACTCGTGCAAGGAACAAGACAGTGGTGAAATTAAAATGATTTGCTGTGATCACTGCCCCGAATGGTTTCACTGGTATGAGTTACACATGCTGATTTCAAATAACCAATATGTAACATCTATACTCTTTCTGTGCAGGACATGTGCTGCAGTGAAGCTGGCTGCTGCAAAGAAGTAGTTGTGATTTTGCAGGCCCTGCACAGGCCACGGCAGCATTTAGTGTAAAATGTGTTATGAAATTTGTATTGCTGAAAAGCTTTTTTTTATTGTATTCACTGCATGTACCATTTTTTTACCTCTCTGCTTCGACTAAGTGTTTTCAGTATGGAATAAATAAATGATGGAAAACACAAACAGGATGTTAACAAAATACATGACGCAGGTGCCTTCTACTTGAACCTGGGTCATGTACCTTGTCGTTATTGCAGTGGTCGTCATGAGTACGTTCTAAGTAGCCCATTTTGCTTAATTACTAAAGCTTTGGCTAGGACGAAGTGCTCAAGCCTAATGAGAGCAGCAGAGCAGCATTTTCGGCAAGTTGCTAATTCGTAACTTCAGAACGACTGCGCAAAAAAATAAACGACAGCAAAGGTTTTCTCTCTATTGTCCGCGTTTTTTTTTTTGCTTATTAGTTCTGGAGTGTTCAAGCTCCCGCGGCTTGTGAGCGCGATTCGGCCAAAATGACAACGGCACCTGTGCGCGTGAAACGAACGCAAAGCCACAACTCAACCTCGGGCCCTAACGATTTTTTCATAACTGTCTTCATGAACTCAAACTCTGTTTTGGGAGTGCAAAACTACAATTGCCGTTTAAATAAACTCAACCTCTGGCACGGACGATGTTTCAGATTGGCGACCAACTCAATTTCGGCTACAGAATCTAATTTTGTGCGTAACAGTTCAATCACCACTTCAGTAATCTCCGCACGTGTTGACAACAGCCGAGCATCGTTACCTAGTAAGAACGCCGTCGTTCACCCATCCATTTCCCGCCAACGGTGCACACCGCAGTCAATCCCTAGATCTAGGGATCTGCGTGAGCCAGCATCATTCTGAAGAAGGAACATCGTACTAGTGCACCCTGACCCAGCCATTTCCGGCAAAGGCAGCAGAGGAGCACTCCGTCGTGCGTATAGCATCACTCGCACCTAAATCACTGTAAACTCGAACCCACGCTCTTGCATTCAGCGGCACAACCCGATAGTTTCCGAGCACTCACAGCCGATCTAAATGCCGGTAAAATTCATGAGCCTACGCCAGCAGCACGGTTATTATTCTTCCACCGTGACCAGCAGGTTCGCAAAACGCACTGTCAGCTGATGCTGCAAAACGCAAGTGGAATAGCATTGGTTATAAACCACAAGACGCAGCAATGATTCAATGACGGACGTAACAGAGGTGCATGGAGCACAAACATTACGCAACTCTCGATCCACTCACCTCCAGTAGTTCCATAATTTCTTTGACCTTGTCTTCGTCGTAGTGCGCAACAGGAAGAGGCCGCGTTATAACATCAAGCGGCACTTCGTGTACTTCTGAGATGTTTGCACTATGCACGCTAGAAATGTTCGTGTTGTCAGAAGCACTACCTACAATGACAACATCCTGCAGATTACCAGCAGCTCCAACAAGCGAGCTGAGATCAAGATATATCACCGTGTTGCCAGATGCATCCACACCGTCTTCCACGACCACGGTGGAAGAATAATCCGTGTCCACGACATTGAATTCCGTCATTTTGACGCTTTGACCAGAACTTCCCCTAGAAAGATGAGCGTACTAGCGTTGTACAGTATAGCCGTAGTAGCCGTAGTCTGGCTCCCACCGCGAACAATTGACGACGTATGCGACGAGTTCTTAGGGATGTACTTCCCGCTCCTAGATAGGCAGTAGACAGGCAGTATTCTAGCTAGGGAACGATCGGACCATTCCTCGGCCACGGCAACGGCTACAGTGCCTTGAATACTTGAAGCGTGATTACCACCAAGCGGCGCGTATCGGAACCCTTAAGACCGCATGACGATGCATACACTAGGTGGTGCGCTCTCGCGCTTACACGTCATGCTACCACGAGAAACGCATGTTCGCATACTCGACTGCGCGTGTCGTGCGAGGTTTTCGTCTTGTTGTTGTTTTTTTTTTAGGGGCGAAGCTCCGTAAGCCTTGGGTCGTGCCTCCTCGATGTATGTAGTAGTAGTAGGTAGCCATCTCCTGTTTAGTCCTTGAAGTGTCCGCTGGATGACGGTACTTGTATATGATGGATATATGATAAAAAGATGCGAGATGGCGGTATTCACTAGATGGACGTAGTTGATTGATTGATATGTGGGATTTAACGTGCCGAAACCACCATATGATTATGAGAGATGCCGTAGTGGAGGGCTCCGGAAATTTCGACCACCTGGGATTCTTTAACGTGCACCCAAATCTGAGCACACGGGCCTACAACATTTCCGTAGATGGACGTAGTGAGTTACTGTATATGCTTCCGGTAGCATATACAGTAACTCTAGAAGGACGGAAGGGCAGACAGACAGATGGACAAATGGACGCGGCCAGCGAACGGACTATTCGCGGTTTACCGATAAACCCCTCTGAGCTTCGCCCCACTCAGCATCATTCACTCCGTGGATATGCTGTAATTTCTTTTGTTCAAACTATGCGTTGACAAGTAACGATGACCCGACGACAGAGTCACAATAGATGTTGCAACGGCGGGTATTAGTCATGTAAAGAAAAGTCTTTGTTCGATGTGCCCAAGGAAGCGGATATGTTTCCAACATTGGCAGCGCAACATTCCGAGAGCAGGCTAGGCGCCCGAGTTTGCCTCCCAAACGTTTTAGCCCTGCATCGTGAAAGCATTCCATCCCGGCGGTGAACGCTTGAATTCCAGGGGAAAAAAGTGAGTTGCCACGATCAAACTGGCTACAAATACGAACACCTAGGATTTTAGTGTTCCAGATCACCTTGTGCAAGCACGTCACCTTTTACAGAACTTTCTTATTGATTGGCTCAGAACTTATGTTTTCGGTGTTATTCTGTACGCAAACAGTCATGTCACATTTTCCGCGTGGGCTTGGCGTGTCAAAAAACTCCAAATATCGCCCCTCTAACCCTTTCCGGGAGGACTGGGAGGGCGCCCTGCTCGGCTGCTCTGACATCACGGCCCAACGGGCCTTGGTTGAGCGTGCCCGGGCCGCGGCCGACGCTGATGCGCTCCCGTACAGGGGTGACCACCTACAGTTTGTTCGGAATGGCCCCTTAAGGTCTGCATCCCCACCCTCCCTGTTTATAACTTACAGAATTGCTTGTTTATCATTATCATCATCAACATGTAGTCATGACCATTTTGGTAACAAAAGCTTTTCCATAAGACTTGGCACACTTCTGCATCACTTTGGTGGGTGTAAAATGGACACCAATAAGCAAAATCGTGACACAAGATAAATAAATTTATTATATCTGCGTATTATACGAAGGAACCCCTCGTGCTAGTGCATATTTTTTGGATATTTGATTACAATATTTTTACTATTCTTTGGGTCTGATTTGTTTTGACCATTGCACTGGCCAAAGATCATTTTATGGCCCTACAGAAAATTTGTTTTGTTAAGGAGTAGAACTTGAATCAGGAGTGTGAGCGTAGGGTCCTCTTTTATTAAAATGTTTAACTCTAAAAAGTAACAAAAAAGAAAAATAGAGCTTCATAATGCTCCCATGGGCCTAAAACGATGTATAATATAGTTCATGACCAGAAAACTTCGGTTCCTAGCACTTTTAATTTTATTTTTTACATTTTGCTTCATACCTTAGTGTGCAATATGTTCTGAAAAAAAATAACATTTATGCTGCAGCTTTAGAATGATTTCTATGTTTCATAGTCGATCATTTGTATAATCAAATATTTTAATAGCAGATGCTTGGCTTGCGATCATAGAAGGAAAAAAATGCCAAAGAAACATACAAAAAACTGCGATTGGAGTTGGAACGGTAAATGGTTGCCTTATCTATGTGTTTTACAATCCCTGGTTTTAATAAAGAGAGAGAGATATCTAAAAGCGTTCAGTAGCAACAAAACTAAACGCATAAATTGCTTTACGAAAATTTTATATCATGTTACCGCGGCACACATAGTTGGAAAATAAAGCTGTATACACGCGCAAGTCACAGAAAGAGACAGCAGAATTTGAGCGCACGTTGATCGCTCTACTCGGCCAATTTGCATTGCGGACAGCAGACGACTAGCGGCGAGTGGACATGCAAGTCATGTAAGTACGTGTAAACAGAGATAATGTATATGCTAGCATATTCAGTTACTTTACGTGTAGGTAGAATTACTCTTAATGCTACCTTTAGGTATCATATGCTATTTAAAGGTAGCATATGCAAAAACTCTACGTTAGATGGATGGATGGCTTGATATGGCTGTACCCTTTAGATCGAGCGGTGACTAACGCCACCAAGCCGTAATACTTACGGAACCAAAAACTAGATTTATTTTTTTTTTCCTTTAAGTAGAGAGGTTGAGAACTCGTACTTTGCAGTGAAGGGTTTAATTTTCACTCGTGCTTTGATTTTAGCCACCAATCAGACAATCTCCATCTAGTTAATTCTACGTGTTTAAAGTCTATTTTGCCCTCTCTGTCCCTAAACTCAAGTGCTTGAAAAACTCTGCGCCATCATCCTGAACTATAGGGTGAAGCCCTTTACAGAACATCATCAAGTGTTTGGCAGTTTCTTTCTCCTCTCCACACACACTGCATACCGTGTACACCCCATCGTATTTGGCCCGATATGTCTTGGTTCGCAATACTCTCGTCCTGGCCTCAAACAGTAGAGAACTACCCCGAGTATTATCATAGATCCTTTCCTTGGCAATTTTCTGCTTAAAAGTTCGATATATCTCTAGTGCGGACTCCTTAATCATGCCAATTGTATACATATCTGTCTCAGCGTCCTTCACCTTCTTCTTAACCGATAATTCTTTTTGGTTTGGCCCCCTGCGGTTTTCTAAGTATTTACCTGTCAATTTTCTGGTGTGGGTGGGTGTCAACGCCTCCTGGATCTATCTTTTTGGTGCATCGAGGAGCAGCCTCCGAACCTGGGGTGCAATGTGCACACTTTACTGTTTTCTGCACACGGCCACTCGATCTCCCCACCGCTCGATCTTCCCACCAAAGGGGGGAGCTCGAGCGGCCGTGCCTCGGCCTTGTCCCCAACCTTTTTTTTTTATTTTGCAAGCCATTTCTCGCTCTTGCCGGCCATTGCATTTAGCCATAGAGTTAATTTATTAGACCCAAGAGGAAAGGCTACCAATAGGGCCCATACATTTAAACTCATAACCACAAGTGTGTGCCGCCATGCATGATGGAACGATACTCACCTTTCAGGGGGTCTCACTTGCACTCGCTAGTACATGCTGCAATCTGCATTTTTATTTGTTTCGTGGCTCTCTGTATCATCGCAGTTGAAAGACAGTGGCATAATGTCGAGCTGTTGGCTCACGACAACAAAGAACGCGGACGACGAAGCACCGTCATACACGCACGCGAGCTAGTTGGCGCACTCGGCCACGCTACAAGGATGGTCATCCAGTAAAGAACCCCCCAAACGCTCCTTTCTGGGCATGTCTGTACTGAATTGCATAAATGACTATTGCATGTTCCCTAAAAGTAGTTGATGTCAACATCACACCGTTTCTGTTCGTTTATACTACGTGAACATACTTGTTTATTTGTTTAGTTTGTTCATTTAGTCAATGCTGCCGACTTCCATGTGAAGTCGTAGGCAGGATTGAGGACATATATATATGTGCATTTGATATTGCATTTTACAATGCAAAATAAAACAACAGGAATGACTTATAACAAAAACAGTGCACCGAGGAAAAAAAATCTAGAAGGGTTTCACCTTAAAAACATTGAAAAAATGAGTCAATGTAACACGTTTTGCCCCTTTTAGATAGAATGAGCGATTTTTGCCTAAAGAAAGGCACGAGCGACTGATACAGCAGAACAATGGGCAAAAACGGACAGAATGACAAAGTGACAAAATCAGCAAAAGGTAACATACAAATAAGCTAGTGCTTAACATATCAAATCAATACAACATACACGCAAAAGAATTTAAATGCCGTGCTAATATCAATATTATTATTAACGACTCAAATCAATCGAAGGATAGAAGGCAGATTCGCTGTCGCATTCATGAATGAAGAAACAGTTGTAAATGATGCAGCTTCATCGGGCAGTGCGTTCCAACTACGTACTGTTCGAGAAAAGAATGATTTAGAAAGTAGTTGTTTTACATGCAAATTTTTTAACTTTCTTGCTATGGTGTGACCGTGTTGTTCATGATTTTAATGGTTGAATATATTTGCCTTTATCAATCTTTAGGTTATTGTGATATACCTGATAAAATATTTGAAGCCCTTCACAGGCGCTCCTGCGCACTAAGGTTTCCAAGTTGGAACTTTCAAGAAGGGCTGAAGGGGATGTGCCTCTTTACTGTAAGCGTTGTAAATAAACCTTATGGATTTTCTTTGTACGATTTCCAGTTTTTTTTTTCAATACTTGCTAATGTGTGAGGGTCCCATACAGCAGATGCGTATTCCAGAATGGGTCGCACGTAAGTTATGTATGGCAACATTTTAATTTCTTTATTCCTTAGTAGTCTTGCTAATGGTTCTTCGTAAGTACCCGAGTGTTTTCATTGCCTTTTTTCATGTGTGTTCTATTCATTCCACCTTAAATCGGAGGTAATTATAACACCTAAATATTTATAGCTGTGAACGAGATATATAGTGCTATTGTTAATGGAATAGGTAAAAGACAGGGGATATTTCTTACGTGTAATTCCCATTGCGACAGTTTTTTTAATAATGTTCATCTTCCACGTGGAACACCATGAGTGTATTCCATCCATAGATTTGTTTAAGGTTCTCTGGTCGTTAGGGTTATTATTGACATGGTAAAGGATGCAGTCATCTGCAGAAAGTCTTATTTTAACGAGCACGTCACACAGAATATTATTAAAGACCAGAAGCAGAAGTGGGCCAAGGATGGAGCGTTGCGGTAGCCTGGAGTTGACTGGTGTTAAAGTGCAGCTTACGTCTTTTTTACTGAGAAACACTTTGGTACCTATGGGAAAGGTATGCCCGAAGCCATGCTAGAAAAGAATCATTTTTGTGGATTTGTTTTGATTTGATAAGCAACTTCTGACGGTAAACGCAATCGAATGCTTTTGCAAAATCAAGAAAGACCAGGTCAATTTGACTATATGGTTATCTAAGGCTCCAGCGAGGATCGTGAATTGTCTCGAGCAGTTGTGTCGTATTATAGAGAGCCCTTTCCGGAAACCCTGCTGCCGCGGGTCGATGATGTTATTAGCCTCAAGCAACCCCGAGGTGCGTTTAAATATTATGTGTTCAAGTAATTTTGCACATGTGCACTACAAAGAAATAGGCCTGTACAATGGTATTAGCGACCTATTTTCGGATTTATGTATTGGAATTGTTTTTGCATATTTCCATTCACTTGGGACTTCGCCACTGGACAATGATTTGGAAAATACCATTCCGCATATCGAACAAGAAACACGTAGAGTATAGCATCAGTTCCAGGTGATTTTCTTTTTAGTGTAAATGTTCAGCGCTAACGACAGCACGCACTTCAGAAACGCTAATGTCGTCTAGGGGGGGGGGGGGGTGTATATCGTTTAGTTATGGGAAAGGCGGGGCGATTCCGGAGTGATTTGTGAACGCCGAACTGAAGTAGCTAAACGCCACTGTGATACCTGCACTGTCGGTTACATTTGTATTACTTATTGAAAAAGTAAATGAAGCTTCATTCTTCTGTTGCAATATGACGCCAGAACTTTGCGGGAAATAAAAAAAGAAAGTTTGTTAAGGGTACTTTCTGATAGTGGTCTTTAGCTATTGTAATTAGGCCTTTGAGCTCCACACGCAGTATTTGCATTTTATCGGTGCATTTCGTTGAGGGGCATCGTTTGTGCTGTTTTCCAGCTTTGTTAAGCTTGCGACTTAACCGTATAATTTTTTTATTGTTGTCCACGGATTTGTTGTTTGCAGTAATGTAAATTTATTTATTTAGAACAAAATCATGCATGCGTTCGAACACCAATTCTCAAAAAAAAAAGCCATAAGTTATCCAGTGAATGTTTAGAAAATTCATGCAGCCAGGTAAACTCAGAAAAATATTCGTCCAAAGCGTCTAAAACGTTGACGCCATTAGCAGAAGGGAAAAGAAAAATCTTTTTTTTTTTTTCTTGTTTCTTCGTAAAACCTATTTTCACAGTTAGAGAGACACCATTTTGTGATCAGATATGCCTTCAAGTACCTAAACCTGTGGGTTGCGACGCACAATTCCGCTGTTGACAAGAAAAAGATCCAGAATTGAGTTGCGGTTTCTTTGATTTTGAGTGGGCTCCTTCACTGGTTGCGTTAAGTTGCGAAATAAAGCAAGGTCAACTAGTAGTTCGGGAGCTCGGCCGAGTGGATCAGAAAACTCTTGGGCCGCAGTCTGATAGAGGTATATTGAAGTCACCGGCTAGTAGTAATTATGATTTGTATAGCGAGAGTTTGAGTATTTTAAACGGCTGGCTTTAGCGCTACCTTGAAGAATTTTAATGGCAAAAATAACTACGTTCTAAGATGTCAGTGCTTATGTGGTTATAGCTTTCTGGGCCCAGTTTTACCTCTAGAGTCTGTTACATTAACTCTATGCAATTAGGCGTGTAGTTATGTCTTGTTTGCGCGGTGTTGACAGGTGACAGCCAGCGTAGGTGTCGCCTTCCCTTCACAACGTTAGTGCAGACATGCGAATTGTATTTGAGAGGACTTGCTGTTTTTCCAACCAGATTCAGCTACGACGGGTTTTTTTTTTTTTAGGAGCTTGTTGGACAAGCTTCTAGTGCTCTCGCCTTGTCTGGCGGCAGCAGTGGCCGGTGGCCCAACGTTACTTGACTAGTCTAGTAACGTTGCGGCTATAATGTACTACATACACTGTAAGCCAGTGTTGCCGGTGTACACTTCTCCGGTCGCCAAATTGATCGGCGTTCAAGGCGTTCTCTCTGGCAATTCCGACATTGCTTACTAGATGGCATGCTGCCACCCAGGGCTAGTATGGTAAAAAAAAAAGATATACGCTTAGTGGCACCTCCTTATCCGAAAAATAAAAAACAAAAGCGTTGACCACGAGCGCGTTCTTTTCTTGGGGCATGTCGAGAATCTGAAAGCGAAACTCTCAAAAAGAAGACCCCTATTCACTCACACAATTTCGAATAGAGTGTATTGTTGTGCGAGCAGCGAAACGTTGCGTTTATTTTATCAGTGAGAACGGAGCGCAGTTTGCAGCAGATGAGGCATCGTCGTCGGCGGCGAGGTCGAAGCGGCGAGATCCAGTCTCCAGAAAGGGCCACATCTCGCGCCGGTGGCCACCCGACAAATAGAAGCCACGTTTTGTCCTGGAAAGCGCGCCTTTGACCAGCTTATCTCTCTCCATGCCTTCTAGGTCACTCTATCCATGCCTCTCGCGCTCGCGGCCCTGCCTCTTTCGCTCTCTCGGGCGCTGGAATAGTGCGGCTTCGGCCAGCAGACGACGCCACCATACAGGCGCGCGCCGTACGCCCCTAGTGGACGATGTGAAAGTGGAGCGCTTTGGAGATAACGAAAACGTCGCAATATTCTGCCGGAGCGCTTTGGGAACCGGTGACCGGAATCGATGTGGCACAAGCCCCGTGCATATGGTATTTTATAGGACTACAGAATGTTAATTTAGTGTGCATGTTGAACGCTTTAGTTAAAGTGCTCGGGAAAGATTCTGGTGACTCGCCATCCTGCGCCCTAGCACTTCAAAACGTCGAAAAAAAAAAGAATGACAAAATAAGGGCAGCTTCACACTAGGGCTACCAAGCCTGAAGGAAGTGCACAGTCGGGAAACTTTCTTGTCTGTTTGTTTCTCCTCGGTTTCTTTTTTTTTTTTTCCTGCTTTCTGGTTTCCACCTTTTTCTCCTCGTGTATATTTATAGTTTTCTTCCTATAATTTTATTTCTTTCTCTATCTTTCTATACAAAACTTGATGCCTATTTTCTGTTTTTTTTTTCCTCCATTTTCTATTCGTGGTGTTGCCTACGTTACACCAAGCGATGACTGCATAGAACAGAATACGACCGCATGAGCCCCTCAAGTTCTCCGCGTTTATTACCATTATGAAGGAGCTCGAACAACAAGAGAAAGAAACTTTCTTGTCGGTGCGAGCGCAATCTTTATTAAATGCCAAGCATTTCTTAGAGAACTTCGGCGACGTTGAACGCATCTGTCTATCTATCCGCTTACGTGTGGGTGATCTCGTGGTCACCCCATTAACTTGGCATGAACCAAAATTAGCATGGGAGGGTAAGATCGTTTGACGAATATGACGCGCTGGTCAAAACATGAATAATGTCACAATCTCGTCACGTACGTCGTCAAACACTTCCCGTTGGACAGTGGCACATACTCACGGGTGGGTATGTGCCGCTGCTAGGCGGGTATGTGCCACAGATGATTGACACTTAATATCTACCCAAAAACGACGCGAACACACATGGACAATTTTAACACGTGAGCGTTAAGCAATACCCGACATCGGTAGCGTCGACCCAACGAAGGCATAGAATAAATGTCAGTTTTAGGAGAACCCTGACATAGGCAGCGTCGGCCACCCGACGAAGGCAAATAATAAATTTCATGGCCCCAGCAGGAATCAAACCCAAGATTTCTGCGTGGCAGTCAAGCATTCTACCACAGAGCAACGTCAGGTCTCGGAACTACTTTTCAAATAGACGCTAATCTTCGTGAAACGTCAATAGTGGTTGCAGTGCTGCCTACCCAATTTTATAAACATTACATATCTACTCTTTTCATGCAGCCGTCACGTCGGGTTAACGTGCATTGTGGTGAGGTTCCATGTGCTAAAATTGATTTAGGTAGCAGTGTCAAGGGCCAGCATCTTCGCGAGCATCAGCGCTTCATATCAGCTTGTGGTGTTGCAAAAACACATTTCCAGCTAACATCGATGTGCAAGTGGAAAACTGGTTATCTAAACATATTCAACTCTTCAACATATGTCTCTGCGTGCAACATTTCTACATATATTTAGCGTCGATTCATGACGAGACGCTCAAAAGAAAATGCAACACTGTCACCTTCCCTCCGAGTGCTTCGCATAAAGTTGATTTCCAGGTACGTGGGATCTACCGAATTTTTTTATTCTTGTATTTTAAAATATTCGTTTTTAAGATAAAGTGAAATCTAACTATTCTCTTCAAAAGTGTTCCCATCAGGTTGATACGGCATTCTCGAATACAAAGTCAATAGCATAATGCTTAATTACGCAATAATCTTAAATTATTTATTGGGTTTTAGGCCATTTCATTTCTTTAGTTTTTAAAATCACCGAACATTCTTGACATAACACAATGAATTTTCATCTTCGCATTCTTGGCCGATTCCCCTGAGTGGGCACATGCCGTAGACAAGGAAATACAAAGAAACAAACAAATATGTTACAAATGGCAATCCTATGCCTGGTTTTACCTGTATTAGGTACACTTATGTGCTGCGTACCTAAATGAAGCAAGGCACGAAATTTTCGTTGCAGATTAAGCATACCGGAAGGTTTATTTGTCTCGGTTTTAGAGACGTCACGAACGATAGCCCGGAGATTCACAGAAGTCGTTTCTAAAGGTGGTTTCGTACGTGTGGGCTTTGGAATTATCACTGCAAGTATGAGTGCAAAGGGAATATGCAAAGTGCCTCTGATTAGCTCCACTAAAACAAGCTCCTGGCTTATTTGTTGCATATTTCAGAATTAAGGGTGACATGGCAAGAAATATATACACATGATTGACGGTACAATTGAAGGTTGTCCTTTCTTTCATGCTCTTGCATTCAATGTTAACCAAATTTTTTATTGACCAACTTCTGTTAATTTTATCTCGCTGTGACACATCTTGAATATGTTTTGGGGTGGTTTAGTCATTCGTTCAGACCACCAATAACGCCCACTTGCTCATAGCAGCTTGGCTGCCGAGTTTACGACTTAGAGGCACGCCACGTTAAGCGCGTTTTTCATGTCGTACAGAGCGCACGTTTCTCTACGGACAAGTATATAGATTGGTGCCTACACGCGAGATCACTGTAACGGCAGAGTGAAGGCTTACCGATTGAACGAAGAGACGAGGTGAAAATATAAAGCAAGGTTGCTTTTTCGGTCTCTGCATATATTAGTCTATACATTTGCATGCACGGGTAAATGAAATTCGCGATCGGAATTTCGCTTAAGTATATGTGATTTTAAGCGCTTGTAAATCAATCATGATTGATGCAGAGAGGCAAGAGTTTTCTCTAACGACAACGCGCGGGTTTCGGAAAAAACATTTGACCCCGTATCTGCATGTTAACCTGCAAACGTCGTCGAAAGACGATAGTTTGGCGTGTGGAGAGAGTGAACAAAACATTTATTTGATGTTCTGCGCAAGAAAATTGGTGAATGGTATAATAGAAGCGCTGCGTCAGAATGTAGGCGGATGACCACATCAAGTCACGTCACACGTGAGACATGAGCGCCATCTGACAGTTTTCTTGGAAAACGAAGCGCGTGGCTTTGAGACGGGTGTGCGCGCCTGTCTCAGTGGTGATAAGGTGTAGAACGCAAGGCGACGGATAGGTGCCATCACCGTCTCGTCTGATCAGAGCGTTGGAAACACTCGCCTTTTCGTGCAAGCGTTGCATGGTCAGCGCAGCGTGGTAATCGCCACGATCCTTAGAATTACTTATGCATGCCTTTTCTAGTAACAGACGCACATGCAGAATGTATGCGTGTTGTTATGGTGCCTCAGACATGCGCAATAATTGTTTTTAAATTGACAATTGCACAAGTATGAACGCTAAAGCTTGAGCAACATTGGTGGGCGCTGTGGATGGGGTCGGCTGTTTCAAGTACCCGGTGTCTTCAAGAGTAGACAAACAGACAAATGTACAGGCAGAGAAACAGACAGACAGACCAAAATTTTTGCGTTGAAGGTCCCCAAGAAAGACGCGCTAAAGACGCTCTAAAAAATTGGCAGCGTATCCACGGAGTAAATGATGGAGAGTGGGGCGAAAAATCCGTCCGTCCATTCGTTCTTGCTTCCGTCCGTCCATGCGTCCGTCTGTGTGACTGTCTATGCGTCCATCCGCCCGTCCGTGCATGCGTCTGTTCGTGCGTCCGTCCCTGCGTTCGTCCATGCATCCGCCCCTGCGTCTGTTCATGCGTCCATCCATGCATCTGTCTGTGTGTCCGTTCGTCCATCTATTCATCACTCCAAGTACCACCATCTCGCATCTTTGCATCATATATTCCTTATATAGAAGCACCGCCATCCATTTCATTTCATTTCATTTCATTTATTTATACTGTTAGCCCAGAAGTGGGCCGTTACAGGGTGGAAGTACAAACAATTATTTGCAAAAAAGAAGTACCGTACAGGTCTCGAGATAATTTCTCGGTATTATTGTGACCAGCAACTCGAAGTTATACATAACATACATAAATGGAACACACATGCGATGCAATACATACGCGCAGAACAGCACATGACGCATTTGAGGCGGCACTTTTGCACCGCGCTGAAGATTTGAAAGACAACTACTGCAGAATCATGCAACCAACAAAAAGTACACACACACGCCAAAAAAAAAAACATATGTCACTGTTATTCGGAAAATAAACGTTTTAGATTCTGTTCAACTGATGTAAGCGAGGAACAACCAATTATAGACTCTGGCAGCATATTCCAATCTTCAATAGCACGTGGAAAGTAACTGAACTTAAAGCAATCGTTACGTGGGACTAGGGGTGGTCCCACGTAACGGAAATTCCAAGAACAAAACGAGAGATGGCACACGCACACTTTCTTACGACTTGCGCTTCGGGTCTACTTCCCACCTTTAACCACCTTGAGTTCATGGTATATACTAGTTCACTGTATTCATGGCACTGCAGCCCAACACTCGCTACGCCCAGCGAGTATAACGTAGCAAACCTTTCCTGTCAGATATAGTGCTCAATGTACATGCCAATGGCTGCTAATGGGAAATGAGAGACGGGAGAATTTGGCTTTTACTTTCTTACGGTTTGCGCTTCGTATCTACTTCCCACCTTTAACCACATCGAGTTCATGGTATATACAAGTTCATTGTATTTATGGCTCTGATGATGATGATGATGATGATGATGGTGATGGTGATGATGATGATGATGATGATGATGATGATGATGATGATGATGATGATGATGATGATGATGATGATGATGATGATGATGATGAAAAACATTTATCATAAAAGAGAGAGGTACGGGGCGAAAGCATGACCCCGCTACATGGTCGGCGTCCTCAGTCCGGGACACCGCATGACGAGGCCCCTACTCGCGCCCGTCTCACCAGAGCCCGTTGAGACTCTAGTGATGAGCAGTTGAGGAGGGCAGTCTCCCGCGCCTCTCGGGAAGGGGTAGGGGAAGGGGGTAGATGGGGATTTTTCGGACATGCCCATACCATGTGGAAGATATCACACGTCTCCCCACAGTGTGGGCACCGCCCATCTGTGTTCGCATCGAAATGTTTTAGAATTGCAGGACAGAGTAGAGTACCTGTCTGCAGGCGCCTTAGAGTTCGCTCTTCCGCCTTACTCAGCCCTTTTGCAGGAGCCGGGTAAAGGCGGTGAGTGTCGGGATAATAGGTCAGAATTTCTTTGAACCGCAGCAGCGGTGTATTGGCCTCCGAGTCATAAGAGCCAAGGTGAGGAGCCCGGTGGGTAAGCGCTCGGGCGGCCGCGTTAGCGGCCTCATTACCTCGTAAGCCCTGATGGCCAGGAGCCCATACGATGTGTTTCGGGGCTGGATCAGGGAGAGCCCGTTTTAGAATTTGGCTGGCTAGGGGGGATATCTCTCCTGCCAAGTAATGAGCACATGCTTTCCGGGAGTCCGTGATGATAACTTTCGAGTTGGGGTCACATGGCACTGCGGCTCAACGCTCGTTAAACCATCCTAAAACTAAGGAGGTTACACCCAGCGAGTATAACGTAGCAACCCTTTTTTGTCAGATGTACGTGCCAATGGCTGCCAATGGATATAGCAGCGTGTGCGTTAACTAAAAGCCGAATGCTCCTGCCTCTCCTTCGCCATTAGCAGCCATTTGCATGTACATTGAGCACTATCTTTTAATGTTATACTACGCACAGAAGAGATTTTCACCGGCACCACCTTGAAGGAAACAATAGATCATTTCTTTTTGACCTGCAGGCGTTTTGCTACAATACGAATATCCCTTTTAGAAATACCTTTACTTGGCATAGGTATAGATTTAACTGTGGCTGTCATCTTTGTCTATTGGAGCTCCCATTTCTGGGTTCTCCAGTGCGAGAGTATATGCGCGGCTGCAGGGACTAAATTAATAGAACTCATAGGTTGACTAACTAATCTGTATTATTATCCAAACATGTCTACTACAGTATATACGTACAAAAATCAGAGTAGTACTCTAATTTAAGAATAATTTGTTTTCTTTATTCATATAATTAAATGCATTAGATCAAGCACCACAATTTTCTAGGTCATCATTAATATTTCTAACATACATATTCTCCTATATTCTAAAGCTGCACATTATTATTAAAAAAAACACTCAATTCCTGGCTGATCCACCACAATTGGTATGCGTCACGTGCAATACGTGAACTAGAACAATATAACTGGTCGGAACAATCAGGTGGAAGTACGGCTTGTGGCGGTCTATACGTGATCGATATCACGTTCATGCCCGCGACGGTCGCTTGGCGGCGTGAGAAATTAATGGCTTAGTTAACTGGTGAAGTATACGCTCGACCATGCGGTAGGTAGTGTAGTACTTTGAGATAAGTTTGGGAGACAAACCAGGAGCGCAGGGTGGTATATGCAGCCATACGAGTGTTCCAGGCGCGAAATTTCGCGCAAGGGGGTGGTCTTCATCGCGCGCTTCTTTCTGGCGTTGTTGGTCAGCTGTAATAACTTGCTTGGCTAGTCGGCGGCATTCTTTAGCGCGACGCGCAGCTTCAGACATGGTCGTGTACTCGGTGCATCCGGTGCGTATGGCAGCAATGTGTCAATATAGTGTGGGAAGGCTGGCGACCGTACAGAGGGAAGAATGAGCGAGACCCGGTTGTGACTTGCGTAGCCGTGTTGTACGCGTACGTCGTATATGAAAGGATCAGGTCTTAGCTTGCTTGATCAGATGCAACATGCGTCGCAAGCATGTCGCCCAAGGTTCGATGAAACCGTTCAATCACACAGTTTGTGTGGGGGTGCTAGGCAGTATATATATTAGTCCAGTGTACAATATGGCCCTAATGATGAAGTGCTTGAATGACGTCGGAGAGAAACACACTGCCACGGTCATTGAGATGTTCGCGAGGAGGGCCGTGACGGAGCACAAAATGATTGAGGATGAAAAGTGCGACGTCCTGTGCGGTCGCTGTGGGAAGAGCAGTGGTTTTGGCGTACCATGTAAGGTGGTCCACACCAACGATAGCACATTGGTTACCTGCCGTGGTCAATGGCAGTGGACCGTAAAGGTCTATTCCGACGCGGTTGAATAGGCGGACTGGCCATGGGAGCGGCCACCGTGAACCCACTGAAGGATGCGGAGGCTTTTTCCATCGCTCACATTCTTGGCAGCCTCGAATCAAATGATGAACGAAGGTAAAAGTTCATTGCCAGTTATATCTCTTCCGCAAGCGTTCATAGGTCTTGAAGAGACTGGCGTGAGTACATTGCGGGCCAGATAAAATGACGTGCAGATTGTAGCTCTTTCTGCTTATAGAACTTAATGTTGCTGGGTGAGTTGTTACTCACGGATAAATTCAACTGAGATTGATGATGATGATGATAATGATGATGATGATGATGATGATGATGATGATGATGATGATGATGATGATGATGATGATGATGATGATGATGATGATGATGATGATGATGACCTCTTATGGATGGCGCTCACCCACAGAGGGGGATGGGCCAAGAACCGTGCAGCAGCATACTTAAATGAAACTAAAATGAAAATAAAGCCAATCTGAAAAAAGTAGTTCAAAAATAATACTACAAAAAAAAAACTATTTGCTGAGCAAGCGGTCAAACAATCTCTTGTTTTTGATAGACATAACTACGAATTATAAACTAAAAATCTGAAAAGGTTAGGGTTCACTAGCACGGTAATCTTTTAGCTGCATTGATGTAATCAAACACAGTGGAGCATACATCCCTGTGGCAGTAACCAAATGAAGTTCCACCAAGGGATAAGATTACTGGTAGATTTACTTGTATTCCTAGCTTTTGTAATGAGGGCTACTAAAAATATTTTTCTCTGATAAGAATAACGACGGCAGAATAAGAAGAAATGTTCAACTGTTTCAATTTCGTTGCACCAAATGCATAGCGGTGACGCCTTGAGTCGAGCTTTGTTAAGGTAATAATTTAGTTGAGGAACTGCACAGCGCAATCTGGTATAAGTGACCTCTAACTGGCGAGATACACACCACTGTTTATTCCAGCAATAGCTCAAATGCTCGAAATCTTTGAATTTATCCAAACTACATTTTCCCCACTGCAGGCAAGCGTTTCGGAACCTTAGCGCTGTCACGTAAGCCGTATCTGGCAAAACTGGGATGGTGGGCCCACCCAGGGATACTGCTGCTAAAGAGTCCGCCATTTCGTTCAAATATAATCCGCGGTGGCCCGGAACCCATAGTAAATGCAGTTTTCTTTTACGTTTTTCGGTACTAAATGCCGAAACGTATTCATAAGCTCTACATTTACTGCCGCAGAAAGTGCATTACAAACTGATAACGAATCTGTAATGATAACTGCTAATTATTCGCTTGAGGGCAATTTGCGTAGGGCAAGAACAATGGCCAATAATTCTGCAATGAATACCGGGGTATAATCTGGGAGTTAAGGACCAGTCCAAAGAAGGAGAGAAGATGCCAACGCCAGCCTTTTCTTTTGACACAGATGCATCAGTCGCAATGATATTGCTTATTTCTAGGTGAGCTAGATAATCTGCTAACTGGTCATTTAAATACCAATGTACCAATTGTTTCGCGTTATGAGAAAATATATAATCAAATTGTATGCTAAGCATGGACTTTAGGTTGTGTATTGGACCAATATGTTTAATTTTTACATTCAATTGCTGTAGTAGCGCTTGTGCAAATACTATTTGCGGGGTGTGTAGTCGCGACCAATGGGTTTCGAAAAATAAAGCCGGTTCTTGAATGAAAGCGTAAAATGAGAGTCTTTGGTGTGAAGTGTATATCTTTAAGAATGCCTGCACAGTAAGAATTTTAAACCTATTTAGCAGAGAAGGTAGGCGAGCTTCCATATAGAACACGTTATTTGCAACAAATTTTGGTAGACCCAGACACAAACGCAACGCTTCTCTTTCCAGCAGTATTAGGGGTCTCATTTTATAAGCTGCGCTGCCAGAAAATAATACACATCCGAATTCCATGATGGGCCGCACATAAAGTTTATATATCATTGTTAGCACATCTCTTCTTAAACCCGCTTTACGGTTTGCGAGCTTCCGTAGCCACCCCATGGCCCGTGTTGCCTTAGAGTGCACATCATCAATGTGACTTCTCCAATTTAATGTGTCATTATATAGGATGCCCAAATATTTAAGGGAATTCACCTGCGGAATGAGCTCATTGCTGTACATTAACGAGATGTTGATAGGCTGCAGAAAAGAGAATGCAAGAGGCCCACTTTTCTTTACGTTCAGGGTCATATGAATGTTTTTAAGCCATCTTTCTATGATATTAAGATAATTTTGTAGACTCTAGTATAGGGATTGAAGGTCAAGATTACTTGCAATGAAAGCAATATCGTCCGCGTACACATATAACTGAATATCCTTAGTTGATGGAATGGAGCTTAAGAAAATGTTAAATAAAACTGGCGGCAGGACAGTCCCCTGTGGGACGCCACGTGTCTGCGTATATCTATTCGAGGAGTACCCATCTTTAAAGCAGTAATATTCTCTCCCTCTTGGAAACTCCGACACCCACGCAGTGATGTAGTTGGGAAAGTGGTGATATTCCATCTGTTTTAATAAAATTGAATGCTCAGCCCTATCGTACGCTTTAGCCAAATCTAGAGTAACTAAAGCACAATATTGGCGCCGACGCCGAGCCAGTTTTATTCGGCTCTATAAATCAACATGCGCACACCATATTGAGCAACCGGATCAAAAACTAATTTGACTGGGGTGTAATATTGCGTTATTATCAATATATTTCATTACCCGGGCATTCAGAACTCTTTCAGTTAGCTTAACCAGATTCGACGTGAGTAATATTGGCCTTGCATTGTCCAAGGCGAATCCTTTTTTCTGCTTTTTAAGAAGTGGAATCACTTTAGACAGCTTCC
The DNA here is from genome assembly GCF_043290135.1 of Rhipicephalus microplus. Classification (NCBI taxonomy): domain Eukaryota; kingdom Metazoa; phylum Arthropoda; class Arachnida; order Ixodida; family Ixodidae; genus Rhipicephalus; species Rhipicephalus microplus. The sequence goes on along the minus strand of NC_134700.1, from coordinate 98,109,006 downwards.
ATTCCGCAGGTATCCAAGCTTTTGTCAAAGAAAAATTCACCAGATTAAGTACTTCAGATGGACAAATCTCGAATATAACTTTTATTATTGCATTTGTTACCCCGTCTGGTCCAGGTGCTGAAGGAGATAAGTGCCTTATTATCTCTGCCAGCTCATCTAAAGTAACCTCCTCGAAATCCTCGCCTGCCATTGGGTTCACGATGTGCAGTGGTATAGTTGACATAAATCTATCTTGGAGCCCTTTTGCAATATTTTCTACTAAATCAAGGAGCTCACGTGGGGAAAGAACAGAAGAGTCAATATTTTCAGCGGGTGGTAACATCTTTTGAGATCTTAAAAATCTGAAGAGTGCTTTTTTGTTTTTAGCCCTAGAAAGATAATCATGTCGTTTCATATTATAACCATCTTTTGCTATACTTACTGTGCGTTTGAAGTCTGCTGCTGCGAATTTATAATCACAGCATTTTTTTGGACATTGGTTGATCAGCAGTTGTTTCCATGCAGCTTTCCGTTTTCTATAGCTCCTCGTGCACTCTTCAGTCCACCATGGACTAAAAGAACCTCTTGTGGCCGAGTCTAATTTAAAAGTTGCGTCTTTTACTGATCTTTTTAACACTGCACACAGACTCATAGCCCTAATGTCACCTTGTATGTCTTTGCGGCGATCAAAAGTAGCCCTCAAGTCTTTTTCTAATTTTCTATAGTTGAGGAATGAGCGGGCCTTTTCGGCGACTTGTATTTTTGGAAAGTTCTGTACAAAACTAATAGGCAAGTGGTCACTGTTAGAAGCACAGTCTAAAGTTTGCCACGAACATATATTTAGAGATGAGCTTGAAAATGTCAAGTCAATCACAGATTTAGAGAGACCTCGGACAAAAGCGGCAGATTGCGAATTTAAACAAGATAAATTCTTGTCAATAGCCCATTCCCACAAACGTTTTCCGCTTAAATCTGTTTTAAAACCCCAAGCCACATGATGTGAGTTGAAATCTCCAGTGATTAATATATCCTTTCTGCAGGCAGAGAACATATCGTCTAGACTTCGTGTGTTTTGCACCCCGGCTGGGAAACACGCATTTACAAACGAAAAGGGAAAACCGTCGGGTAATATTATGTCTACTATCAAAATTTCACAATCTGGAGTCACACAACGATAAGAGATCGTAGCTTTGAGACTAAACTTAGTTGCTATCAAGACAGCAAGCCCACCACCTCTGCTAGGTCGGTCCAATCGAAATAGCCGATAAATTTTTAGGTAAAACTTTTGGGTGGTTGAAAGCCAGGTTTCTTGCAGTGATATAATATCCGGGGAAAGTTGTGAAGAAAGGTATGATAGGTCTGTGGCTGCGGAAAATATAGATCTGCAATTCCACTGTAAAATGGTTAGTGAACCTATTTTGATGACAGAACCGTCGCAGAAACTGCTTGGTCCAAAATGTCCTTTCGCAAGAAGTCTTTATTAGACATGTTCTCAAAGAATTCTTGTTTGCATAGATACTTTTTAGATTTCGATTTATGCGAAGAATTTTTTGATTGGGGAGATCGGGTTCGCTTCAGATTCTTATGAGAGTCCATATCCATATCTGCACATGCTTCCGAATCATCCGTAAGATCCCCGTCTTCCGTTGTTTTGGAAGTCCCTGCCTCAGGAGAAACCGCTCGCTGACGTGTTGTCGCACTTTCTATTTCCGTACGCTGCGATACCAATGATGTCTGAGGAGCCCAATCGTTCATAGATGCTACACCTAGAATTTGAGATAGTTGATTGGAAACCAATTGTGCCAAGCTTTCAAAAATGTTGTTTGCGAGGCGTTCCATTGCCTTTTCCATAGCCTTCTCTACGGCCTCTGCGATAGATGTTGCGAGAGATGCATCCATGGCGGTGGTATTACGTGCTGCAACACCTGCATATCCTTTGGATCTCTCCTGAATTTCTGCAACGGCTTCTCTCCGAGAGCACCGCTTGCGTTCTACAATATCCAATACGGCAAGCTCCCTTTCTTTTGCTGCACAGTCTGCGGAGTCTGCAGGGTGCGCCCCATTACATAAGCAGCACCTCTCTTTCTCAGAGCTGCACTCGCGGCTGTCATGATTTTCACCACACAGACGGCATCTAAGAACTGATCAGCACCCTCTGACGCTATGTCCATATCGCCAACATTTCAAACACTGCAGGGGTTTGGGGGAAAGTGGCTCTACCTTATAGATCAGTGGCCATGCCTTAATTTCGGAAGGTCACGATCACCGATTCCGTTGGGGATTTTATGTTGTCAATTGTACCTGTGCACCTGTATACTGCAATTACACCCGCCACCGAAAACAAATCGAGCACTTCTGCAGGTGTCAGGCTTGTGTCTACACCGCGGACTAATCCTTTCGAGCATGCGAGGTGTGCCGGAATAAATGGCCTTATCGGATGCGCTGCGAATTCGGAACATTGCAGGAGCTCACGAATGCATTCCTGATCTGCGGAACAGCACATGTAGGATGCCTCCGCGACCAAACTGGCGGACCTCAGTTATCTCCTGGAATCGCGAAGTGGCTTTCCGAATCTCCACTTGAATCGCCTTTGGGTTCTTCATCGGAATACTGCCCCAATCTGTAGGTACCAGCGCCACAGGAACACTTCTCGCCCCACTGCGTAACAAATAGTCTATCGGCCAATCCTTGGCGGGAATGGAAGCTAACCAAGGGGAGTGCCCTTGGCCGGGGGAAGAAAATGACATCAAGATCGAATGACTCGCTTCAGCTGAGAAAGACCGATACAGTTACCGGAAAATAATGAACTCTCAAAGAACAAAAGGATACTGCCACCCGATCCTGAGCCCTGGCAGCGCCTTCACAGTCGAGCCTCACAGTACAGGTCAGGCTGTCTCGAAGATTGAGCGCTCGTACTGAGATTGAGCGCTCGTACCGCCAGTTCTTTGTCTTCGCATAGGCGCGCTGTTTGAACATGACGAAAGTCCTCAGCGCAGCCTGCAACGCGTCTAACTTCACTTTTTTTTGATAAAATCACATAATTGCTGGTTCTCTTCGAATAGTGCCGCGTCTATTACTCTAGCTGAAGTTCTTGAAACAATACGACTTTTAAAAGGTTTCAATTGGGTAAAAAACTGTCCACTGCTTCGGTAACGCAGAAACAAATGTTTTGTAATGAAGCACCGAGGCGAACTGCAAATAAGAAAAGCTATATGAAAGGCGTACTCTAGCCTGAATGAAAGAATTTCCTTCAACAAAAGGTAATCTAACGATAGGTCCGTTGCAGCAGGACCCACGATATTAGCTTTGCTACCAAAACAACGCGCTGAATGGCAGCTGTGTTGCTATTCACCTGCCCTGTTCAGTAAAGAAGACAGCTATGGCGACAGCGAAATCTGATAGCGTGGCTTTCCTGGCGAGGAGAACGTGTGGCCTCTCACGAAATATTAGTAACGAGAAAAACAGTAGCGGAGTGCGTTGATGTGGTATACCTCAAGCATTGCGGTGTCACTGGAATTCCTTTTTATGCGCGGTCATCCACTGCGTCACTCTTACTTTATAGATTTGTTTTTATGCTGATCTTAGGTACTACGACAATGCACAGCCGCCACAAACCGGAGATGCGAACGCCACGTAGTTAGGTGAGTTCAATTCAGTTAGATTATTTTGACGGTGCGCGATCATTTTAAGGATGATCGTGCCACTTTTTGCTCGTCATCGTTCTTAGTATATGTGCTACTGTAGCAAGGACTTCCTTGTGTGACACCCTTAACTTGGCCTCCATGCCAGTCGTCCAGTGTGGGGCAGTGTTACCGGCGTCTCGCAACTTAATGTCCTCTTTTTTTTTTCTTTTTCACTGAAATAATTCGTTAGACTTGCCGTTTATTTTTCCTCAGCCGAAATGATGGTTTGTCCAAATTGTCCTAGTTCAATTTTCTTTTTCACCAAGAGGCCCATCTATTTACATGGCAGTTCAGTTAATCGTTCGTTTGTGTCCTTCTTGAAATGGGTCGAGTCCCTTCAGTAATATATATATAGATGATCGATGTTGATGATGGAGGCAGGTTGAAGGTAATAAAGTTTAGAAAAAAAATATTACAGCGAAATAGTTACAGTCATATATACAGCTTGCCGAAGCACACTGATGATAAGCCGTCTTAAAGACCCGTTTTCTTTAAACCTACTACACTGTATGTAGAGCGTTCGGCATTGCATCATGTTATTTGTCTGCGTCTCTTCTTGTAATAGAACTAGAATGACAATTCTATTCAAAGTGTTCATATTTGCATTTTTATTAGCAAACCAAGTAATTTTTGGTATTGAATGTACTTAAACTGTTCAAGAGCCTCGCCACGGTGGTCTAGTGGCTAAGGTACTCGGCTGCTGACCCGCAGGTCGCGGGATCGAATTCCGGCTGTGGCGGCTGCATTTTAGTAAGAGGCGAAAATGCTGTAGTCCCGTGTTCTCGGATTCGGGTGCACGTTAAAGAACGCCAGATGGTCAAAATTTCCGGAGCCCCCCACTACTTGCGTCTCGGTTTTGGGACGTTAAACTCCACATATCAATCAATCAATCAATAAAGCTTCCCAAGAAATGAAAACACTATTACACAGGTCAGTATAGCTTAGTGTACCTGTTTCGTTTATTCTGGATTAAAATTAGCTGTTTGTTTCTTCAAACTGTTTACATGTAAAGAGGATCAATGTAACAAAAAAAGAACGCTTTTAATATATTGAGAGTTGGAGAAGGAAACAGGTTTATTTGACGTTTGCTTCACGAATATGTACTGAGCAACTTAATTAATGGCAATGTTTCATATAATCACCAAACGAATCGACTGTTCACCTCTTTTCTTGTATGCTTAGTTCCCTGGCTTGTTTTGTGATCTTTGGACTCTTTAATAGACAAATACTGTTGATGGCGGTCGATTTCACTTGTTCATATAACAGTGTTGCGCCTCGTTGGTACGCCAAATGACGCTCAAAACATTTACTCATCCTTTTTAAAATTAGTACGGTTTCAAAAGGGGTAATTCTGAGATTTTTCATTTCAGAAAACACGATCTATTGCGTTCTCGAAGGGTGCCAGGATTCCTGCACATTCTGTGCCGACAAACTTACTCGTAATCACGGTTTGTAGAAGCTCTACATCAATCAAAGTATAGCCACACCGTTTATATTTGTGGTGTGGGCTAGGGTACATTTATTTATCTTTTTTGTGCCCCACAATTATTGTATGTCAATAAACGTAACATTTTACTCTTGCAGCGACGCACAATGAGAACACAGTTGAACTCTTCGCACATGCGCTCCCGATCCAGTTTTTGTTAAAAGTAAAAGTGTGTCAATTTCTAATTATGCTGTGTTTTCCAAGCAGCTTTTTAATTATGCACGCGACATTATGCTTTTTTGTCGCAACAAGGTCAAAAAAGGCGCAACTTAGCTCAAAACAGATGCACACAACCACGTCTACCTGTGCGTCTATCACACAAAGCGAGGTCAGTCAGCAAATCTCACGTGGGCTTAAAAAAAACTGCACCATCCGTTTTTTTACGTAGCTAAAATATCTTTTCTTAAAACCGGCTAAGCTAATAAAGACTTTACCAGTTTTCATCTTTTTAAAAAATTCTCTTGCGGCAGGAATCTTAGGTTGTACACTGTTGTTCTTTATGAAAGGGAACACGCGATCGCGTGGATTGCGCTCTGCGGCGGCTGCCTACAGCACCATCAATCAACAAGTGAAGAAGCACGTTCGCTTTTCGCGTCACCTATGGCCAAGCAAGATAACGAGTTATGGCCGGTTGACAAGCGCTGCTAGAGTACGTTCCCTGATTGCTCGTGCGGCGAGTGATATCGGGCGATTACTGCAGCTTGCGCCGTGGCCGCGAACAACGTTTATTATGCTGGCCGTGGACTACGTACTTCAGGCGTGAGCAGGCAGAGAGTGCAATCTAGCAGCGCTTGTTTACTGGCCATAACTCGTTATTATTTTTTTCGGCAACAGATGACGCTACAAGTGAACGTGTTTCCTTTTGCTGTCGGTTGTTGGTGCTGTAGGCAGCCGCTGCAAAACGCAGGCCACGCGTTCGTGTGTTCCCTTTTTTAAAGGAAGACAGTGTACATTATCTGAGAAAAGGGGGCTTGGCTTGTCGCCCCTCGGTCTCGAAAACGTGATCTTTCAACAGCGAAAGCTGTTATGAGATCAGAACACGAGTCATGCGCGGCGCCGTAGTTGTCCGCTGCCGCCGCCGCCTGTGTCCGTAACCAGTATATATAAAAAAAAAACTTTGTGAATAAAAACACCAAGGACACCCGGGTTCGCTGCGTGCCAGCCCAGTATTTTACCACTGAGCCACGCGATTGCTTGGAAAAAGTTTATGAACTGGCCTGAGGCAGGCTTGATGTCGGGAAAGGAATCGCCTTAATATGAGCTATAAAGCGTTTTAGAGAATCAAAGGAACAGCAAGGTGTCACAAAATGCCAATGCCGTAACGACTGGGTATCGTCCGATGCTGCAACCCATTAGAATACTTGTTCTTGATTACCTGTTAACTGTGGCTCATACCCACTTCCGGCATACTTCTCCATCGCCGTCAGCCACTGCATAAAAAAATTGCTCAACATTTCCGAGAAGAGGCGGAGGAAGCAGCTATTGCAATGGCCATAGCATCCACCTCGACTTCACTCATTGTTAGCGACTCGCAGACGGCTGTGAGAAACTTTGCACGAGGGCGAATATCCCAAATAGCTTTAAGAATATTTGTTGGATGCAAAGACCAACGAACAATAGAAATAGTCTGGGCACCCGCTCACTCCTCCTTGCCCGGCAATGAGGCTGCACACCAGACAGCTCGAGGACTTACAGACCGAGCCTCTGGATTGCCCTGGTCAAACCGCGAGGACGATGAGTGATTTGAGTGGATGACCACTTACAGAGATATTACGCAGTATTACAGGCTAAGCAGGAAAATTTATCCTCCCGCACACTCGTCATTGAACAAAGGACAGGTGGTGGCGTGGCGCCTATTTCAGACCCACACGTTTCCTAGTCCGGTGACAATGAACCGCTGCGTGCCGGAACTTCATTCGGACAAGTGTAAACTTTGCCACAACAAGGCGGACTTGAGCCACATTTTATGGGCATGCCCGCAGGCCCCCATGAGAGGCGAATTTCCAGACGGGAGTGGATGGGATGCCGCGCTCCTCAGCTCTGACTCTCAATTACAAGCCCGCTTAATACGGCAGGCCGAAGACACCGCCAGGGCCCATGGGATCATGGCCGTCGTCTAGGTTTGGTCCTCCCTTCTCCTCTCGCACCTGAAAGGGGAAGAGGACCTTTCTGCTAATTAAATAAAGTTTGTTTATCATCATCATCAACATTTCCGATAAGTGTTTAGCGGATACCACGCTTCTCGAAGGAATGACGAAGGATAGCATAGTGAATGCTAACCTGCTACACAAAATTCATGATTATTTATGGCGCAGTGGGTACCCAGCAGTGTGCTTGTAGCATCCCAAAAAGCGTTTAGAAAAGGCACAGGAAGACCGATCTTCTCGCTTTTGCTGTGACTGTGCTGCACGTTCTTCGCAGGCCTCCTCTTTTTTTAAATTTTTTTTTCTCAATTCAAGTGCGCAAGATTGTATGGGTCACTGGATATTGCTAAGGAAGGCATCGTAATCCCAAACAAGCAAGAAACCAAATTTTGATTTTAGAAAATTACCGTATTACTTGTTCTTAACGGTGACTTACTCTTCCACTTAACTTTCTTTATTTAGAGCCTAGAGCCCTGTGAGAACAGTGAGACTGAGTCTCACTGTTCGACCGCCAAGTGTTCGATCACCACAGTTTGACCACCAGACTAAACTGGCATCGTATACACGGAGTCTTACTGATTGATCAGTGCTGTGCTTACAGCCTAGACTAGTCTAATGCATTTTCGATACGTTGCCCCAAACAAAGGAAAGAGTAGGTGACAACTGCTGGCTCACCTCAACATTCTCTTAGTCAATATGTTCACCAGTTAACTTGTACATCCCTCCTTAGCGGGCTGCATCGAATATTCGTAGAAGTCTTCTAACACTTTCGACAGGTGTTTTGACATTGTGTTTTATGATGGCTGTCTTTGTTCTCCTCTCGCGCTCTTTTCGTTCGTTTATACATTTTGCGCAATATGTCTGCAAGCCCACTATTACCGAACACCACAAGTGACAGCAAGTACGCATACAACGCCCGAAGATAAATCATTGTTTAAGCCCAAGCGCATTGACCCTGTCTCGCCGCTCTCAGTGAGCTGCAACCACGGTGTCAGTCGCTCAAGTAATAGATAACAGATCGCCGCTGTCCCCTCGAACGGTTACGGGAAGCAAAAGGCGTTTGTCGTCATTACTCTCCTCGCATTCGGACCTCGCGTCGCCGCCACGACGTCAACCCGAGCTTGCCTCTAGAGAACTGAAGGTCACGAAACCGAAGCCACGGACAGCAGGCGCCTGGCCACGCCCGAAACGATCCATTCGAGGAAAACCGTTCGTGGTCTAGAACAGGTGCGCAGTCAGAGAGAGAGCCGAAAAAGTAGTTGTATTATCAGTGCATGCTTCGCTATTTATTCAACACGATTGACGCATGAGTGGCAGAACGTTACAGTGCACTTAGCGAATTATACTGGATGTGCTATTTTGGCTCCGTTTTTAACGCGATAGGGTCAAAAAGCTCGTTTCGCAGAAACTTCGTTGCCGGTCTCGGTGTAGACATCGATGGTTGTGCACGAAACATTATAGCGTTGTCCTTCCGACAAATTGAGAAAGTTGAAATAAATGAAAAATAAATTGGTTCGGGTGAGAATTGAACCCAGGCCTTGTAACTTGATTGACGGCTGTGCTAAAGACCGCGGACTAGAGATGAGACGTACACAAGATGTACGTCTCACAAGATGTACGTCTCTCAACCGCGACAATATGTAATGTTCATTGTTTTCCTTTAAAATTCGATTGTCAGCACTGCATATACAGCTGAAGTTTCACCAACCTTACGCCAACGTGTGATTTCTCAAGGCAGTCTCAAGACCCGGCGTGGCTTTTCTTTGCAGTCGTCCGGCCAACGCTGCCATTTTCAGATTATTTTAACGCTTTCACATTTGAACAAACAATGTGTGTTCTTGCGGTTCCTAGGTAGATATAAACTGTCAGTCAACATTAGCCGCATACCGCGGCCCATGCTATACGGTTATGAGGCACACATGTTTGGAGAAAAAGGTTTGAGGACGTTCGTGACAGAATTTTCACGTTAGTCACGTCGTGAAAAAACAGTCATATCTCTCCGGGCCGCTTGCCCGCCCGTACCAAATTTGGTCTACACCAAGTGAAAGAGGCGATCCCGAGAGCAACCGGACGTCGGCGGATAGATATATCTAGATACGTAAATGGAAACGCTCAAAGTGTCTGCAGTTCTCTAAAAAAACACTTCGTGTTTAATGAAACTTGAATCACTATTCTTCAGCGTTGCCTCTATGTCTCAGTTAACCAAACTTTAACCTGCACATAACCACAGACCACCATCCTTCTTCATACTCAAACGTGCAGATACAGGGTCAATTTTTTTCTCGGCTATTTTTGATCACATACCACACTTGCAGAATTAATGTAAGTTTTAGATGGGCGCACATTTTTGTCCTGTAGTCTATGATTTGGCTGACTGTGATAAGCTTGACCGGTCCGTAAGACACAATCGTAAAGATTGACGCAAAAAACGGGATGCTGACACAGGGGAGGAGCTTGTTTTTCTGTGCCTTCGTCTCGCTTTGCGCGTTGTTTCATTGATGGGTTAGGTGAAATTCAACAAGCACTTCTCCTGCGCTGTTACCTCCTTTCACTAAATTTATCTTTCGAACTGTTTCATTTGTAACTCCATAAATGAGTATAAAGGTGCCAAACTTCGTAGCGCTGCTTTCAATTTGATTCATTATTGAAGAAAAGTTAACGCACGTGCACTGCGCATATAGCTTCATCTGCGCTTAAACTTAAGATCTGAAGAAGTTTCTGCGTGTTCAGAGGCCGAAGTTATTAAAAGCAAGCCATGACATGCCTTAGTTGCTTTTTAACAAAATAGAGGGAGCGAGAGAGAGAGAGAGAGAGAGAGAGAGAGAGAGAAACGTGTCCGACACTCCTTAAACTTTCTGACACTCCGAAATCTGAACGCCACCGAGAAACACCTTTGGCTGTTCCTTGCGCCAGTCGAAGTCCTAATTGCTTCCTCTGTCAGTTAAAGTCATTATAGTGCAGCCTTCAAGAACTCACTTTTAGCTACCAGGGGTAGAATTGCAGAAATAGAAGCAGATGAGAACCAAGGTCATACAACTGAAAAGAAAGGTCGGGGAATGATTTTTAAGTAACCTCAAAGTCCCTCAAGTAGTGCTGCGAAGAATTTGACGTAAGTATAAATGAAAAAAAAAAACCCACGTGACATCTACGGTATGCGGTTCCAAATGTGCTTTTGCGCTCCATTTTTTATCGTTTTAGCGCGAGTAATGGTAAAAAGTTATCTTTGAAATGAAGCGCTGAAGTAACTGCTGACATTGGGTCCGACAGGAACATGCTCCTGAACGAAGTTATTTTCCAACATTGCAGAAACTCTTTTATTTGAACAGAAAAATATGTGGTGGGTATATATATATATATATTTAATTTGTCAAAGAGGTGTCTCGAGTGCGTATATTTTACAGCAGTATTCTGTTCTTTTTTTTGGGGGGGGGGGGCCACTTTCCTTCCCCTCACAATCTCTCGCATGCTTAACCCCTCCTTCTCCCTCTCCCATTACTACGCCTTATGAAAAAGAAAGATCACCACCCGAGGGCTGCGTAGAAATCGTTTACCAGCAAAGCTAAAACGTCAGTTCCCGGTGTTTATCCCGGTTAACTGGGACGGTGAATCAAAATTTCATAGTAATAATATATGATGTTTACCGTCTCAAAACCCTTATACAATTATGACGTAGTGGAGGGCTCCGGAAATGAAACCGCCTGGTGTTCCTTAACTGGCCCCTATATCTAATGTGCGTGGACCTTATGCATTTCCGCCTCCATCGAACGGCCGAAATTCGATCCTGTGACCTGCGGATCAGCAGTTGAGCCCCATAGACCACCGCGACAGGGGGTTAATTAATGTTTATGACTATTATTGGCTTCTTATGTCTCGAAATTTTTATTGGTGTTTTCCACCTGTCTGTTTCCTTCTCCCCTTTTTCGAGCGAAAGCTTTTATGCATGAGATGACAACAGGGGTTGCGTGCGCAATAGTTGTCCACCACTGCCACCGGCGCCCGTAACCACTATCATACGAAATTAAAAAAAAAACAACTAAGTAAACGAACAAACCACCAAGTCTGGGAGGAACGTCCAGCACTGTCGCAGCGAAACCTGGAAGTGGGGCATTTCAGAGCTATTTTAAATATTCTTTGGGTAGCTGCTGCAAGCACACTTGCAGGGTACCCACAACGCCAATAATCATTAGACAGTAAGGAAGCTATTCACGGTGGCATCCTTTGTCATTCTTTCGAAGCATGGTAACCGCTGCAAACTTGCAAAGACTTTGGTGCAATTTTGGGGGGCTGTGGGTGACGACGAATAAGGATTATGCCAGATGCTTTTGTAATCTCCACGATCACCCACAGTGGGTATGCACCACAGTTAATAGGTTAACAAGATGAACTCGTTGCGCGATTCACAGTATGGGACACCTGGTAGTTCCTTTTCTGTTTTAATATGCTTTATTACTGATGCTAGTGCGATTACTTTCCCGACATCAAGCTTGCTTAAGTGCAGTTTGCAAAGAAGTTTAAATCACCAGCTTGGCTCAGTGTAAGAATACTGAATGGGCTGGCTCACAGGGGACACGCATTTGAATCCCATTGTGTCTTTTTTTTTTGGTATGTTAATTATTCACGCCTGCTTGTTGCCCTGTAGCTTTACTATTAAACTTACCACTTAGTAGGTTCTAAACTTGAATATGCTGTCACATTCCTAACAAATTTCCAAGTTTAACAGTTGTCAGCATGACTTTAAGTTGTCTCGGAGGCATATGAATTATTAGTGCATGTTCATACGTAACCAACACTCAAAAATAGATACAGTAAGTAAGCATAACTTGGTGATAATGATATATCGAGTTAAGTGAATCCGCAGTGTGTGCATAGAGGAGAAAACTACGGGAATGGGCGTAGCTTTTCTTGGTATGCTATGCATAGACATGCGTCTTTTGAGGCAGGAAATGCCAGAAAACAAAGCACTAAAACCTCAAACAAAAGCCCTATAGAAACAAAGAAAAAGAGGCAAGTGATGTTAACGGTGCGGAAAAATCCCAGGCCTACTTCATTTAGTGTTGAGTCGTTTTGGGCACCAAGTGTGTTCCTCCTTCAACTTTCAATTAATGGTCACCTGTCAGACCATCCGTGAAACTACTGGTCATTTTGCTGAACGTTTTAGCCCTTTTCTCCTCTTTAGTTGAAAACTTATTTTAAACGTTTGCAATAAAGCGAAAATAAGAAAAATGCCTCCCTGGTAAGACTGCTGACGTTGCTGCTTCTTACTGCCCCGTCGTGGTGGTCTGCCATCTAAGGTACTCGGCTGCTGACCCGTCGGTCGGGGGATCATATCCCGGCTGTGGCGGCTGCATTTCCGATGGAGGCGGAAATGTTGTGGGCCACTGTGCTCAGATTTGGGAGCACGTTAAAGAACCCCATGTGGTCAAAATTTCCGGAGCCCTCTACTACGGTGCCTCTCATAATCATATGGTGGTTTTGGACGTTAAACCCTCATATCTATCTATCTATCTATCTATCTATCTATCTATCTATCTATCTATCTATCTATCTATCTATCTATCTATCTATCTATCTATCTATCTATCTATCTATCTGCTACTTACTATTATAATTAATACACTCATATTACAAAAAAGTGCATGTGTACCCCCATCAACTTCTTTATTGTGCGTGTCTCTAAATTGTTTTCGTTGAAGTAAAACGAACATTAACTATATCGAAAAGTTGTACTGCCAGCAGCATGTCCGCATCTGAAGGCGTAAAATGGCTGAACGATTCTGTATATGCCTAGTACCTTTATTTGTGAGCATGCCACCATAACAATACAGGTAACCATCTCAAACACATTTTTTGGTTTATTTAAGGCGTACAGAGATCTTGATATGAAAATTATTGCGAATGAATGGCCACTGCATACAATAATACTTTCAGTACAAACATAATTTCTAGTTCTCGTGCAGAAAACTAAAAAGGGTTTGAGCTAAAAACGCAATCATTCGCCTGACTGAGGCTCTGATTGCTTGAATGACATGGGGGTTGAAATTTAACGAAGCATTTGCAAGTGGCGTCTAAAAATTCCTTGTTTGCTTCCGAAAAGTTCCTCCCATTCAACCTACACGTAATGCCATCCCAGTAACTTCGCAACACCGGCAGTGCCACTACACTTCTAAGACTTCTATAGGGCACTTGTAAATGCAGCACTAGGTCATTTCTTTACAGGCACTGCTTTAATTATGAGCGCCGGACCATTAAGCAAGCCTAATGAAATGCCCGTCATTCCATAGAGATTAGTGCGGAGAACAGAGGACATTTTTGTGTACAGAGCTCCAGAAGGGTCGACGTCCGCAATTTAGAAAATACACACTCTGACATCTAAGCAGCAAGTTCATAACAATGTTACCACACAGAGATTATATATGTACATTGAATACTATCGGACTGACCGTAATTAGTCAAGCAGTATTGCTTGCGCAGCTTTTCGTACCGATCGGCAAGAAAAAGAGACGAGACATGTACAAGACCACGAACACGGTAAAATGAACATATGGTGACAAGGCGTGGCTTGAGCGTGACAATGCGATACCGCGGGCGAAAAGACAGCTTCGGCTTTCGACAACCGCAGTATGTGGAATGATTAAGCGACTTTCATTATTCACGCTAATTAAGACTCAAGAATGGTATAGGCACAATAAAATTCTAGGTTCATATGTACAACGTGCAGCGACAGCAAAGATGAAGTTATAATTCTGCATGTACAGCAAATGAGGGAGTTTCTTGCTTCCGATCATTTGCTATATGTTGTAGGCTACTTCAAGACACCTAGCGTTTAAAACAGCATTAAAATGTCAACTGTTATCCAAGTCCGCAGACGCGTTTTTCATAGTCATAGAACCAGCAGCAAATATTAACGCGTTTCTTTTGAGAGGATGTTATTTCTTCAGTGTGATATGGACGCTCTTTCCCTTCGCTCATTTTTTCTTGGTGGTTTGTGTTGTCTAATTTTCTTCAGATACTGAGATGTGATTGAAAAGCTTTTGGTCTCTCCATTTGACATTTCGAAAATGACATTTGTGGAAGAAATAGTAATCTATGTGCAATGAGACCACACGCTAAATTGAAATGCAGAATTCTCAATGGGCACTACCAGTTACTTTTTTACCTTCGCTGATATCAGTCAAGGTTTTAATGGCTATTATCTTTTGTAATCTAACGATCTCTTCCAAACTGTACCACCACAAGTCATTTTGCTTTCCTGACAATAAATTTTAAAGAGTGGTATACGAGTTCCCAAATCATGCCTTCGAATGTGGGCCACCTTGTGTTTGCGTCATAGTGACCTACATCGCTACTACTCTGACAAGATAGTCTAAGACGAATGGTGATCATTACGCTTCATCACCGAAAGTGCCGCTGCCAACTATACCAAAAACCTGCAATATCTCGACACATCGCCGAATGACACCGCCAGTAGCATTTCGCCTTCATCGAAATGCGACAGCCACCACTGGGATCGAAACCGTGACCTTCGGGTCAGCAGCGTGACCACCTGCAAGACACTCGTACAGTTATTTCGTTTTTTGTGTTCTTTTAAGACCAACCAAACACACTTTCCGCGTTAGGTTGGTCGAATAATTCCCACGAATTAAGATGAACAAGCGCCCATTCTGGTGAGTGGGGGATCGCGTAAGCAAGTGTGACAGCGGAAAAGAATGCAGCAACGACAACAACGACGACGCCAAAACAATAAGAAATGTTCAAATGGGATCAGCAGCTAGAGCCACAGTCCGTGGCTCGTGACAAGCACCTCTGTCACGGAAAGTGCTCGTTCCACTGATGAGCGTTCGATAATGTTGCCCTTATTATCACTCGGTTGCAACTCTGTCTGATTGCGAACAAATCGCTGAACCGGGCGGCGAAGGGGTGCATTCGTTAGTGTGTTCTTTCTACGCTGCGCGAATTGCGTTTACTTCTACATTTGTTTCTCTTCTTTACTTTAAGATGTTGTTTCAGATCACGTAAGCGTACCGACGTTAAAATGTTCCATTTATTATGAATGGAAGGCTGCAGCGCTTGAACATCATCTGATGAGAATTTGTTACCGGGTCATACTAATATCGATTGGACAAATCAATTTCTGGATATAGTCATTATATGATAAAAACGCAAAATCCGGCAGGTGCTCTTAGCACTTTGCGTAAATTAGCAACATAATTTATAAATTTGGACTATTGATCCTGCGCGTTCTTCATTACGTGGGCAGCATTCACGTGTCTTCCAGTGCAAACTGAAGCAAAACTAGTTCCGGTTACACTGACTCAGCCGCCAGTCTAAATCGTGCCTTATAAAGGAAAACCATATTTTTGTTTTGAACGATCGTGTCTTATGTTCCGGAGGCGTTCAGTGACCAGCTAAGTCCAGTGTTCCAGAAAAGCGACGCACAATGCCCAAGTATATTTTATGTCTTTGGCGTTAGTGGCACAGTATAGAGAGAGGACCTCAAGAACATTCACTCGCCGCTGACCTATCAGCTCGTTAAACTGTGATGTGCACATGTGACAGGCGAGACTACCGAGAGGGGAAGGTAAGGAAAAATCAGCAGTGCTCATTTTGGTAGTGAAGCCGTGTCTTCGAGAGGCTGTCTCTGTCCATTTCATGCCTTACTACGTCTGCATTTAGGATGATTCGTCTCTTTCAAGATGGTACGAATAATGCCTCCACATGCTTGTCGCTGCGCATCTATATTATTTCTTTTGTATGCTGTTGCTCATACCACTAGCTCTTTCTTTCTCCATTCCATCACTTCATCAGTCAAGTGAACGCAGCATGAGCCAACCTCGTAAATTTGAAGAGCGTCGTTCCGTTCTCAGTTTTCAATTGAGAATAAAATGATCCCCGATGGTCTCTTCTCGGTCATTACGAAAAAGATATCAGAGTCAAAAATAAACTCGACTACATTATACACTCTTTCAAGCGAGCATCATTGAAGTTATTAAAAATTGACGAAGTTCTTAAAAAAAGATGAATGATGAAGTCATTAAAAAAGATGAATTATGAAGTCAATAAAAAAACCAAGCCTGTTTTTTATGTGTGAGTTTTGTTTACTGTTAGAGTATGGTGTCAATAAATACTCAATATATGTCTTAGACTCATGCTGCAGGTAAATCAAGCTTGCCCTACGTACATTACTCACAGTGGCGTAGAATGATTTTGGTGACATGAAACTCCAGGCCTGGGCGGGATACACAACGCAGTCACAGCGAAAGCTTGAAGAACGACCTTTCTAGAGCTCTTTACACTTTTTGAGTAACTACTACAAGTACAATTGCATGGCACTCATTATGTCATAATTACCATAATTATTGTGAAGTAGGCAAGCAACCATTTAGCCATTATTTATTATTGTGTGTATAGAAGCGAGGTAACCGCTACACACCTGCAATGCATTTTGTGCACTTTGTAGATGCGGCGGCTGATGACGATCAAGAGTTTTGGCTCAGCCTTTTGTAATGGGTTGAAATTGTTAAACGACCCACTCACTTTGCTATTTACAATTTGTGACACACGGTTATTGTTTTAATCTTATAAATCATCCTCTCCTTCCCTGACATGTGATCTGCATAATGCTTGTTTGCAGAGTATTTCAAGCACCAGTGTGGCTCTGTGTCATAAAACTGGACTAGCACGTGGGGGGCGGGGGGTTGAGTTTCTATCTATTCTGGATATTATCTCCTATTTTGTTTTTGTTTATTTCATGCGATAGCGGTTATGGACGCCAGGGCCGGCCGCAGCGAACAACTACGGTGCCAAAAACGGCTCTTGCGATCGTTTAAGAGCTATCGATATAAAATAAGGTTAACAAGATGCCCACTTCAGTACCTGCCTGCATTAACACGTACAAAAATAGAACTATACAAGACAAAACGGAATGAAATCAGGTTGAACGTACGCCCTTGGGCGGAATGATATGTACAGGGTAGGGGGGGGGGGGGGTCAAAAGTTACCAGGTCATGCTCCCGTAGGAATACAAGGGATAGTGGCCTAGGAACTTTTGACCCTCGCTGCACAATTACGAACCGTATATTTTTGCCGTTTGCTCCCCTTAGTTGTGAACTGCGTACTTGCATGATCATTTTTCTGGTGAATTTTGTCAGGGCGGGGCTTTAGACAGCAGGCAGCTTGACACTGGACGGGTCACACGCTGGTTTCAGCGCGTGCTCCTGTGGTCAGTGTACTTTTACGTTTAACGCAATAGCGTTACACAGCTCGTGTCACAGAAATCGTGCTGTTGGCGTCGGCCCTGTTGGTTGTGAGCAAAAAAAAAAATAGTCTGTGCCTCTGTGAGCAAAAAGCAAGTTACAGAGATCGCTGTGGGAGGCCGCCACTTGTCCACGCGTGCGCACGCAATCACACTGAAAAAGCCGCCCATTCGAAGAAGAAATATAGTGCTCAAGGTCACGAGGCGTGGTATTTTCTTTGCCCCCTCCCTGCTTAGCTTCCAGCGATTTCGTCGGGACGAGAGACGAGATAGTGCAATTGCAGCATGCGGCAAACCTTTGTTACTCTAATCAAACTGGATGGATTCTTGAAAATTTTGCGGCATTGAATTTGTGAGGCAATAAGTTCTTCTAGTAAATTCATTCCATGGTTACTTCAAAAAGTGTTTTAGGGCCCTTTTAACGCGTTTTGTTCAACAGGTGTCCCAACGAAAACAAGCCCGTTCGGCGATTTGTAGGCGCATTTGGTAAGCATGAAATTAGGTCGAAAAAGGCTGGGATAGTGCAGCCATCACCGCGAAAAACAAACAGGAGTTTTCAAACGGCTCTAAAAATGCACAACTATGTCCATCTATCGGAAAACATATCATGCCTTTCCAGAAGCGTAGATCAAGCAAACAGCAAACGCTAGATAATGTGCTGCTATCTGTGAAGCATTGTGAGACTCTTTATGACCTCCGAGATGGCGAGCGAGCAACGTGTATCTTGGAGGCCATGTGACTCTTGCTTTAGATCAAAAACCCGTATGTACCATTCGTGCGTGCGCGCTGGTACGATCTACTGCGTCCGTGTGTGTGTGCGTGCGTGTGTGGGTATCTAACAAAACATTATAATAAGTATGCACTGAGTGGCTGAAGGGCGCACTAGGGGCCGAATTTCACTATCACGTTCAACTTTTAAAGGAGAAGCTTTAAGGTCCCCCCCTTTTCGCTCCAGGGTGTACATGCATATGTACGAGCAACATTACATCGAGAGGGGTTAAAAGATGTGTTCCTGTTGAAACATCACATAAACAAATTTAGCATACTTTGGGTACTAACTTGTGAATGCTTACCCCAACTGAGCCAATACTAGCTGCCATGAGACATCATGAAGGCAATACTAGCTAGTTTTTGCAATCATTTGGCCGCATTTAGTCCAGCACTAAGCAACGTTAGTCATTATTTAGGCAACATTAACTAACCTACGCTATTGAAAATTGGTCGTCGCTCAGCCAAGGCTAGTCAACATTTATCGGTACCAACCAGTGCTGGTAGTGTTCAAATAGATAAAGTAGGCCTGTAGAACACTAGCATGCCTCGTTGGCTGCTTGTTCACAATTGAAAAAAATAAGGGTGGGTGAGTGGGGGTATGTTTTGATATTACATCTTTCAAATAAGACACAACAATTATTTTTTCTTTGTGCTTGAAGCCTTCTCTGTAGTTTTTTTTTTTTTGGTCATTGCGTTAACAATTATTGGACACTCTGTAGATTTTCGCCGTTACCATAGCCGTCACGTATGAACGTATACATGTATGTTAGTGTCGTCATGTACATTCACGTAGACTCTAAAAACTGCGGAGGGTAGTGCAAAAGTAAAAAGGCCAAGTTACTCTTCAAAGTGTTCTTCTACTCTCGCAAAGCATCATATAGAGTGAAATTCATTTTCACTCTGTATGGAACGAGAGACTGAAACAGCTTTCTTTTCTTCCACTCTTTGAGTAATTCGTCTGGCGTAGGCCTGACTACACGTCACTTGGAGTTTGCCAGCTATTTTGTCGGTCGTGAGCCGGACTGCTTGTCGCCTGACGTTGGCCACGCATTTCGTCTGGCGTGGGCTGGGCTGCTCGTCACCTGGCGCTGGCCAGGTATTCCGTCAGGCGTTGGCCATATATGTCGTAACAGAATCGAAAGTTCGGCTAGTTGGATATGCATGGTATAACTGTCAGTTCACGCGCACGAATAAACAGAAAGGAAGAGAGGACAAGCGCTTGTCCTCTCTTCCTTTCTGTTTATTGGTGCGCTTGAACTGACAGTTATACCATGCATATATTTCGTCTGGCATGAGCCGGGCTGGTCGTCGTCTCGCGTTGGCCAGGTATTTCGTCTGGCGTTGGCCGGGCTTCTCGTCGCCAGGCGTTGGCCAGGCATTTCGTCCGGTGTTTGCCGGGCACTTCCCATCCGTCCCTGCTTTCACATCCAAGCATCGGAAGGGGAATGATGACGGGGTGCTGACCTCAGGTGTACCGATGATACCTGTCTTCCAAGATACACCGTGACCCGACTGCATTTCGCCGCATGAAGCTTCGTTGTCCGCGCCTGCCTCGCTACAGAACGGTGACCGTCGTTTGTTGTTTCTTGTGAATTGAAGCACTGTTTGTATTTAGCCGTTAGCTCCTTAGCCTAATTAACTTTACCTCTTTCGCATTATCTGGTTTCATTTATTATCAATATTCCTTTCCTTCTGTTTTATTATATCGAGGGTTTGTGGTCTGTTTTTGCACAAATGGTCTCGTATAATGTTCCTCGATGACGGTTCTGTCATCGGGTTGGCACTAACACGAACCGACACGAGAGGTGCGTGAAAAACAGCCTCGTGGCACCCATCCAGCGAGCGGTCGAGAGTGAGGCGCGAATAGACGGGAAAGTGGGGCGCAAGAAGGAGAGAGGGAGAATGGTGAGAGAAGGAGCAACGAAGTAAACCCCTAAAACGAAGTTCAAGGGGCTTTATGGCGAAGCACTGCACCTACGCTCTCCTACACTGTCTCGAGCCACATGCCCTGGTTGCTAGGGGTGAGATAAGCACGCGCGCCCACAGCTACTGTCATGGGAAAGGGCGCTGGACGGATCCCGACAGACGCCTGACGCAGCCCGACTAAGAAATACTTTCGTACCTAAAACCGATGGTGCTCCTGTAGAAGGGAGGAAATCAATTAGCAGAGCATGATGCCGAGTTCCTGCAACGATACTGAATCTCTGCATCAATTTATTTTAGGATGCAGATTACTTATAAATCAAAAATAAAGATTGCTTCAAGAACGTCACCATAGGATGGCTTTAAATTTATTCTTTCCACTTGTTCTTTCGTTTGGAGCAGCTGAAGAGCTAGGACTTTAGTGACAGGCACGTTTGCGAAGCCTTATACAATTTAGGGAAACAAAATGAGTATAATCTTAAACGTAAACATAAATTTCTTTCACTTTCAAACTTGTTGGTTTATTGAGCTTTTTTCTTTATTTATTATAATTTTATTCTTATTTTCCCAATGTGTTCGTTTTTAAAACAGCCATTTATAAACGTATTCGACTTGTATAACAATTTTGTCTATAAAATAAGGTACCGTTCGTTTTATGGCCATTATAACCATGGTTGGTTGCGCCAAGACTTCAAGGAAGAACCAACCAACCAATGTTGGTCAAAATGTGCCTTAAGTGCCCAAAATAAGTAGTGCCCAAAATCCGCCAGGCCTGCGCGGACCGCGCAGCAACAGCTGTCCCAGCGAAAGCTGGAAGAGAGGCCTTATAGAATCATTTTTATACATTCTTTGCGTAAACCTATATAATAAGCTAATGGACTGGTCAAACACCTGCTTAATGAATTTTTTTGTATGTTTAACGTATTATACATTAATACTTTATATATACATTTAAATAGCTTTAGGAAGCAATTTGTAAAGTGACGTCACTTTCGTGCGGCGCATGAGCCACTTCTGTGTGGGTCTGGCTGCTGTGCCGCGCGGCGCAGGAGACACTGCCATAAAAAAAATGTAGACTGATTGACTCTTAAAACACCTGCTTAGTAAAATTTTTGTAGGTTTAACGCATTATACATTGAAAATTTATACAAATAAATAGGTTTAGGTAGTAATTTTTTTAAGCGACGTCAATTTTGCGCGACGCAGAAGCCACTTCTGTGTGGTCTGCCTGCTGCGCCGCGCTACCCAGGAGACGCTGCCAAATATTTTTGTGTAGTAGCTATTCTTTGGACAAGCGTGGTACCCGCTACATGAAAGGAGTTTTGTGCAGTTTTTTTATGCTGCGGCTGCTAATGATGAAGAATAATACCTAATGCTATTGTTAGGGAGTCGGAGCATTCGACGACCCCCTCGTTACGCAATTTGGATTGTGTGACGACAGGTTGTTCCTTTGCTGTTCTGAAATGCTTCATTACGCACATTAGTGCGATTCCTTTCTCTACATATGAACCTTGCCTTGGATCACTTTGCTGCGGTGGTTCATACACCGGCGTAGCTCAGTGATAGAATACTGGTCTGGCACGCATGCAGGTATACCGGGGTTTGAATCCCAGTTGTTCCTCGGTGGGTTTCATTCATTTTCTTCTTATTTCGTGTGATGGTGGTTACGGACACAGGTGGCGGCGGTGGACAGCAACGTTTGTTGTGATCTCGTAACAGCTTTCGCTAAAAAAACCGGGTGATGCGCAGAAAGCTTGCAACGCCTCCGATCCTGGAGGCAGCGCTAAACCACGTTAGGCGCCGGAAGCTTCTAGATGGGTGTGATGGGTGTACAAAAGGGGGTGAAGAATTAGTATCCCGGCTGAACTGTGATGGTTTTCACCTTCAAGTCGTCTTAGAGAATAACACGAAAAAATCCCAAAAGGCCTTCCTTTTTTATCTTTTTGGTGAAACGCAAAGACTTTTGTCTACATTAAGTTTCGATTTCGGTTGAAAAGCCGAGTTAAGAACAGGCAACACTGGTATCCCGCTTTCCCGCGGAAATGGTGCGTGCGCGATCGTGAGAGCGGCACGCATTTAACTGATTGCTCCCGCTAAATGCAGAGGCGTCAGCGCAGTTGTGTTTTCTGCGTTTGAATTTTCTTCACATCTTATATAGGCAATGCCTAGACCGCGCAACGGTGACGTTACCACGTCGGAAGGCTCTCAGGAGCCGCTGAGGTTCTTCGTGCTGCCAAGTGAGGACAATCGGTTGCGCATTTTGCGCTGTGATTTCTCTTTCGAATCGTGTGATTACTAACTTCTCACAAAGTTTGCACGAGGCTGGATGAATGATGATCGGCCATCAAGAGCTATCTTGATTTTAACTGAAAAGTGGTGTATGCTTTCGAGAGATCTTTAGTTGGTGACACTGTTGGACTCGGCGCTCTCAGTCGTGGTGATTACTGGACAAGCGGGAGGGGGGGGGGGGGACATCGCTGTCGCGCGGTTATGCTACTTCAACCTGTCTTTTTTGTCTGCAATAAACGGCATACGCATGCTGTGAAAAATGTCGCTTAAAAAAAAAAACATGCACGCAGTCTTTCTACGACGTATCTTAGTTGCATTTCGAAAGAGCTTACATCACCGTTCGCTGCTGGAATCCCTCGCACGCATGTAAACATCCGAGCATGAAATCGCCAGTTTGGAGCCTTTCTTATACCTAACATGTCTTCGAAATAGTACAGGTTGAAAAAAAAAATGCAGTTATTATACCGCTCCTTCTTTCCCCTTGTAGATAAATACGCAGCAGAAGACGAACAAACACACAGTATCGTGCCACTGCCACATCCAAAAACAGGTAACATTTTATGTTCAGTGACATTGGTATTCAAGACTTTGCTCTGTACCACGACAAGTACAGCTGGCTAATGAGCCAGCATGTACTACACCTATGCATTCGCATATCCTGTTTTAATATACTGCCCTTGGCGATTATGATTAGCTACTTGATAAATTCTGGTTTCCTGCTGCTGAACAGCTTTTATTCAGGCTACGTGGAATAGTGAAGTGCTGTTAAAACATTGTAGGCTGATCTTGTATTAATGGATGGCATTGTTCTGATAACATACAATTTTCCTGTCCCAATGCTAATTTCATTAGTGGCATCTTATACACAATTACTCATGCTCAAGTGCATGGAATCTTTTCCTTCATAGATTAGGTCAGTTTGTGGCACTTCATAAATATTTTTCTCGTTGAAGACGATTTCTAAAATGCTGTTTGCATCACAGTTGATGTACTCTAATCCTCCACCTATTCCTTTAGAGACATCGTCACTGTACCTGAAAGCAGACTCGGGTGAATACCTAGAGCTAGTCAAATTCAAGGAGAAGCGTGGATCCTGGATTGTTGAAGACTTTGTGGAGCCAGGTATAACATATCTTTACACAGATAATGTGCAACCAACTCTTCATGATTTTTTTTAGATTTGTGCATAACTATGCTTTGTTCTTTTTACTCAAAGCAATTCAGTGTTCCCTTGCTGGTAAGAATAATGCTGCCTGTTGTTTATGCGTAAGGCAGCTGGCGGGCACATTTTTTTATTCTTGAAAAAATTGGACTGTGTTCAAGATTTCATAGAGTGATAGCAGAGGCAATGCAGGATATATGATTGCGATGCACTTTCAATGTGGATGAGGCACGCCATGGCAATATAGTGTGTCTAAGCTAGCGCCATGAGCTCTGCAAAACTTTCTTGTGTGAAGAATAGAATTCATGACTTTGGGTTAGCTACGTGATACTAAGTTTGAACTTGAAGCAACGCAATGCCTGCATTGCTCAGTATTTTAGGCTTGCCTTCCACTGGCAAGTTTAGTTCGCGCTGTGCAGAACTACAGAAATATTTTCTTGTCTGTCTCTTAGATGACGCTTGTTCACAATCTCTCAGTGGTTTGGCCAATATTGAAGGTGTGCCTAATATCTCTGTGTCAAGATTGCATACTGTATTCTTGACTGTTGCAGGGACTATGTGTGACATGTTCTCTCTATGACAGATGGGTCACTGTATGTTGCCACTCCCATGGATCCCCTCTTCTTTGCTGTTGCTCTTTTGCAAAAGGTAGATATCCATGTTTTGAACGTAAATGATTGTGGTTCAGTTTTGTGGGGTCATTGTGTACATAATGTGCTCTGACGTTGCCATGGCTGCCATGTCTGAGTATCTGTTGGTTGAGACACCATGTACCCTCCTACTCGAATGCGCGGAGCAAGAAACTAACATGAGACTAGTGCCGCTGCCCCTCGCGTTCCTTTTGTATTCACTCTTGGTGCAGCTGGCGAACAGAAAAAAGTAGAAGGGAAGCACAAAAGAATGCGAGGACCGAGTGACTGCATGCCCTGCCCTGCACTGACCTTCTCTAATGAGATGAAAAGTCCAGGTCACTTCCTTGTCTGGGCACCCAGCACCAAGAACCTGTCTGCGAGGTCATGGGAACACTATGTATAACTGATTGCTAACTCATTGCACTGTAGTCCATCGATTTCTTCCGAGTAAGTGAATTCTTCAGTACTCGTACATTTGGAGCGACCATATTTAAGACGTAACTGCAAAATAAAGAAACGGCGTGTTGAAGTTGTATGCATGGTACAGCTAGGACACTGGTTGAAATTAATATACAGTTTAACCCCTTATAAGAGACATGCACAGGGCAACAATTCTCATCTAATATGAGACGTCTCTTACAAGCAGGGTACCACGTTTGCATTTCCTTACCAACACCTGTTTCAAGGTAGGCACAGACATGTCTTGTATACCCATTTGTCTCTTACATCAGTGTCTTATAAAAGGATTGGACTGTATATATATTGGAATAACGATAATTATGAAGACAGCATAAGTAGCTTTGATATTGCTTGGCTGGAAATGTGCTGAAGGCAAATACTGGAGTCTAGGTTTGTGGCTTTACAGCCACATTCATACTTGAGCCTTTGTATGTAAAATGGGCAGAAAATACCATAACAAGTGGAATGGAAAAGTGGTGCCTTTTATTCGCCCACCGAAATTTGCGTGTCACCTTCATTATTTATAGCTTAATCTTTCATCTTTAATATCGAAGGCCATGTCACTTGATAAGGAACTTATGACAGTACCTGCTGCATGAGCCACTGACCTACATTTGCTATGATAAACGCAGCACATCCTCACCCTACAGCTACTCTTTTAGCACTGCATGTGTAAAGTGGTGCCTAGACACAAGCAAAGCATCTGATGCACAATGTTTGCTTAGAAATTTTCCCAAAATAAAATCGTGCATCAATCGTGCTGCGGAATGGCAGTCATAACAGTAAGCCTGCACTGTAGCCCAAGGCTAGTCGGCCTCATGTGTAATGTCAAAGCTGTCGTCATTGTGTTAATAACACATTGTGAGTCATAAAGTGTGTGTCAATGTGCCCACATGTTTGTTGCAAAAAGCCATTTCCATAATTCATCAGCCGCAAGTGTCAACCATGTAGGACAGTGGCCGTCAGCCGGCAGACCTTGTGCAGTTTTCTGCTCGTATGCCAAAAGCTGCATTTATGAGCATAGCTATTGCACCATGGGGCCAGCTGTAAAAAAAAGAGCGAAATTAGATTTACTGTACCTTCCTGATAAAATATACAGTAATAGCTCCAAATTACGCCCGGTTCTCAGGCGTGGTGGTGTCTATAACCACACTCGCACCACCGCCACATCGAAGTATGCGCAGCCTATGCATTCGTTTGGATTAAGCCATGACGCCATGAGGAATTTTCAGACCACTTCTGCAGCTTTTGTGGTTTCTTTTGGTTTGATGGTAAAACACGCTCTCCGCAGAGGCTCGGGACTTCTAGGCCAATGAGTGGTGATCAGCTGTAGCGGTGCATCATTGGCTGACATAATCTGTTTATGAAATTCTGCTGGTAGCTCGTTTCATGTGTCGCACGCCATGTGATTAAAGGGCCACTCACTAGGCTTGACAATTTTGAGCTGACAAGCGCAATGCGTAGACGAGGCGATCATGATCATGTCTGCCAGAATTTGCAACGCTACGAGCCGTGGAAATGGGTCTAATTTCAAGATGAATGCTGCTCCCCCTCCCTTCTGACGGCGCACTTCCAGAGAATGAGGGGATGAGGTGCACGTATGAATGGCCCTACGTACACGGCAATGCTCTGATGTTGGAAACATTGGCACGTCACATGGCAAAAATTATTTAACACGGCATGCGTAAATTATGTAATTTATTGCTTGAAGAAATTAATAAAGCTCTAGATAAATAGTTAGATTCAATAAAGAAATGTGAGCATCTTTTTTCCATTTTTCTCCCGTGAATCGCAACGAGATGCGGGGCCAATGTGTTGGCGTTTCGCATGCGTTCGTATACCCGCGGTCAGCACATCGAGTAGACGACCGCCGTGGAACGCTCCTACGCGTTCGCGCACTCATTGTGCTCATCCATTCTACCCCGTCTAAGCCAGGGTTTCCAAACCATCCCGCAGAAACAGGCAAAAGACCACAAAATAACGCTGGTCAACAAGGAAACGCCGCTCGCGTGCTCGGGTGTTGGACTTGTTCGGGGACGTCATGCGTACGTGACCTCTTAGTTGGATGCCTGAGAGGGTGGGAGAGATATTTGACTTGCGAAGGCTACGCGGAGGAGCGGCAAGGTTTTGAAGTTGCCTCCTCTCATTCTCGTTTTGCGCCGCTTCAAAAAAACCATTTTATCAGCTGCTGATGAACCGATTCAAAAAATATTTGTGGCAAAATGTTCCTCATCGGACACCCAACTACTTCCACTGTCTAACTAAAATTTGGTATAGGTCTTGGTGAGTGGCCCTTTAAGGCAATATTCAATAATCAATCATAAGGTTCAGTTGAATCGACTTGGAAGAAAAGGAGGCAAGCTTTGATCTTTGGAAAACGCATATGAAGGAACCGTATGAATTTTTAGCATTGAGGCATGGATACCAGCCTAAAGGGATGCAAAGATGCCTCTTGTCCACCCATACAAAATCCTGCCAATGCTCATGTATTGAGGCACAGTTGTATGTGACAGTGTTTGTGAGTTCTGTTAATATAAATATATTTGATTAATATCATGTTGATAGATTCATGCAGGAGGCATGTACTGTGAGGACCATACATTTGTTTTTAAAATGGTAATTCATAATATATGATTTTACTGACGTAGTATTCCGTTTATTAGCTTGTGTCAGAAAGAAAAGCTGCTCACCAAATATTCTACGATGTTCAATTGCATGACATCCTTCTTGAATAATCTAGTGAAATAATGAGTGCTCTGGAAAGCAATTTTCCATGAAAGTTTCAATGACCCAGATACTTGTGTAGCTCATCACAAGAGTTCGTATTAGTTACCCAGGTGTGTAAGTGCAACTTGTTTTTTTAATGTACTCTCATATGTGAACTCAGCTGCTCCAGGTTTTACCTACTTCTAAGTACTTCAAAATGCAAATTTTTTTCTGCTCCAGGCATTGCTCCAAATCGGTACTCCTTGCTAACGTCACTAACCATAAATTTATTAGTACCTGGCAATGCCACTGGCTGTGCAAACCACCCAATCAATACGTGATGAGTTTTTAAATGCGCTGACCATGTGGCTCTTGTAACGCTCACAGGCTTTGTTGAATCCAAAATTGAGTGCAAGTTATCTCCTCTAGCTCAAGTGAAGCTTTAGTTTAGTGGGCCAAAAGAAATAGCAAGTTCGAAACGCACATGCATGATATGCTAAATGACTCACAGCGTTTTAACATAGTCACGGTGTTCAAAATTTGACTTTGCCATGTTTCCGTGGTTTGTATAGCCTTCATGAAACGTGACGGTCTTGGGCGTCTGCTTCAAATTGCATTTAGTGTTGATGCTTCCGAATTCACTCCATTCTATGCACACGATCGTGTGAAATGGCTTCACTTGCCTTCAGGCAGCTTCAATGACTGAGTATTATGGATAACTAAGCAGAGTTGTCGTCATTGCTGTCTATTTAGAGTGTTGCTAGGCATAACAAGAAAACTGTTGTGCTAGTGTGGTAGTGGATGATTGAACTAAGAAACTTTATTATCATAACTGATTTTTTTTTTATCTGTACTGAAAACTGCTTTGAGTGGCTTGGCATGCTTCCTTAATTGACACCCCAGTGACCAGTGTCTAATCAAGCAATAACAGATTGAGGTGCACTTTCAAGAACTCCATGGGATTGGAAATTATGAAGCCCTTCTCTACGGTTTTCCTCACAATCATCCTGTGGCTTTGGGATGTAAAACTTCCATAATTATCGTTATTAGTGTTCAAGCAATAAATCGTTCGTGGGACATCTTAGCAACTACATATATACTTTTGGTCTTCAGGCGATGAGTCACCGGCCGTGAGGTCAAGCTTCATAGCTGTCACAATGTGTGACCAGTTCTGCTGGCTTTAAAGAAAAGCTTTTTCTTTTTTTTTTCTTGCTTGCAGGGTATGACAACCACAGCTAAGCAGTTAATTTTCTCAGCTCGTGTTTTATTAAAGGGGTCCTGCAACACTTTTTGAGCATGGTGAGAAAACGCTGCCGATCAGTAGTAGAGGCTCCCGAGAACAAGCGAGCCAAATGGTATGGTGCAGCACGCGGCCTGGAATTCGCAATAAATTATCGAAGTCGGCTAAAAATTGCTTTCTCTTCCCTTGACAAATCACGGAATATGGCCAAAAATCACACGTAGATGACCCATCTATCAGCCATTGGCTGATTTGAACATGGCGGGCTCGGTTGCTACAAGAATCGCCGCGAAAGGCCGTCACACGATCTTACCGAAAAAGTCACAAATCCGATGAAAAGAAAAAGGGCTCAAGGTTACAAGGCGCGCGTGCCTTTTTTTGTTTTTGAGCCTCCCATCCCTTCCTGCTTAGCTTCCAGCGCTTTCGTCGGGATGAGAGAAGAGAGAATGCGATTGCAGTGTGTGACAAATCTTTGTAACTCCGCTCATACTGGACGGATTCTTAAAATTTTTACGGCATTGAACTTGTGAGGCAATACGCTTTTCCAGTGAATTCATTCCATGGTTACTCAAAAAAGTGTTTCAGGGCCCCTTTAACATAGGCAGCATAAGCAGTCTCACAAAAGGTAACCGTCAAATATATTTCGCACTTGTAATACCATTTTCACATATTGTTTATCATGTTTTGAAGGTTTTTTATTGTCATTTCAACTAATACATATGAGCCACTTCTGCCACTTCAGAAATAGTGTATACTTAATTTATGATTTTCCTCCCTCTGTTTCATTAGGGGGCCATAGCCCATAACACCATTGGGGGCATAGTTTGCCAGGCAGAATGGGTGCAGAGTATCTGTTTCAACCACTAGATTTTAACATTGTGTTAGGTTCGCTTTCACTACACTTCAAACAGCTGTAAGTACGCATTATTTCTGGAAGGATGTTTTCTTTCTAAAAGGGGTTTTTCTCTTACGGATGACTTGCACCTATTTTGTCATCCTTATTTACCCATGCTCTTTTGTGACAGAGTAACAAGTTTCGGCCACTGGAGGACTTTGTGGAGGACAACTTGTATCCTAACCTTCTGAGTGTCATTAATTCCTGCAGCAGCCGTTTGCGACACGTTGCGGACATCAAAGGTATGCTTGCCCTTTATATTGCCTTAATTTGCAGTATTGAATCAGTCAAGAATTTCCTATACTTGTAGTGATGCTGGTAGCAGGTCTGGGCATGTCTATCCCTTTATTGTGTTATGTTTGCTTGGCCTCGAAGATGTATTAGGTACATTCTGTAAAAATACAAACTTCTGACATCAGGCTTTATGCAAGGTATCTCATTTACGATACCTTACATGGAGAGGCAGTTCAGTTCACACACACACGAAAAAAATTGACCCTTTCAACTGTGGAATTTTCAATTTTGTCAAACTTTTTGTCTGTGTTTCCCTATTATATAGGGCCTCAAAAGGCCACAGAAAATCAAGCAAGTTTCATTTAAAAAAAGATCCAACATAAGACAGTGAATCATTGCCACTTTTACCTAATTTTCTGTCTGGCTGACCCATTTGTGCTTGTACAAATGCAGAGCTGGGTGAGGACCGAGTGTACCGCTACAATGAGTCTAAGTGCATTGCCTGGCTTACCAAGAAGGTGAAGGCCGTGGCAGCAGCGCTCGAGTCAGCCGACATCCAGGTTGGTGCAACATGTGTCACTGCTGCTCTGGTCAGGAGCAAACGTGACACCAGGCCTACAAATGGTAAGCGTCTCCTCTTTTCCTATCAAAGGAGCTCATCTGTGATACTTCTTTTTGTGTTTTGCAGTCGACGGCTTTGTCTCGGTGCTTTACCGCCCTAGTGTAGATGGTGGCACTCGTCAAGTCAAGTAGTTGAAGTATGAGCAAATTCATTTGTGCAGAGGAACAGAGACACATGAAAAGTCTATGATTAAAAAAAAAAATTGGCTATTTTTGTTAGAATTGGGGATAATAATGCAGCGCAAATGGAGTTCATCTAGTTCGTGTGATAATTTCCTTTCTTACAAGCTTCTTGCTGGTACAAGCTGAGAGATGACTGGAAAAAAAAAGAAAACTGCTCTTAGAACATGCCACGTGGTAAGATAGGCGGAGATAACATCATTCACATGTGAGGGAAGTGCAAGAATCCTGCGCTTCGATTAAAGTTCAGGGGCCATGCTTTGCCACAAACCACTGCATTGATAAGTGCTGCATTCATTTAGTATTGTACAATCTCACCTCGGATACTTTTTAGAACATTATTCATCCATCAACAGTATATTTGGGCTAATTGTGCCGGAGTGCGACATTTTCAACTTGCTGTGCCAAGCTGTGCCGAAATTGTAAAATTACTTCGAATGAAGTTAGGGCTGTGCCAAAAATTGAGCGCTGCTTTCAGGGGTTCGTTGTTGCAGTTGTTCAGTATAGAGTCATTAGAACCTGCATTCCGCTGCATTCTGGCGGATGGCACTAGGCTGTGTTTTCACTTTGTAGGAGAGTTATGAGTAGCATGCTTGCGAAGCACGGGCTGCTAGGCAAGTTGATAACTCATCTTAACGGTGGTGCAGGAAAAACAATAGTACAAAGGAAGGGATACAAAACACAGTGCAAAGCACACGCGGAAGAGTAGCATTTGGCAATATTTTCCATTAATGTTAATCATATCGGCCAGCCAATAAATCAAATACACATTGCGGGCTTGGTTGCCTGGCACATCTCATTTATCAACTTTTAAAACTGGTGCGAATGATTTATTTTTTAATGCCATCTTCAAAAATTTACAATGGTGCATGTGCGTACACATGTTAATGGCTGTGGTGGTCCAATTTCACCGTTCGGGCCATTTTGCCTTAGTCATACCACTCTATGCCTTACAGTGCCCATTCAAGTACATTTTATAGCAACTGCACCTAAGTTCGTAGTGGTATTTAGAGCGCATAAACAGACGAGTAACCAAAGACAGAGTTGTATAGACCAAGTTGCCCTAATTTCAGTGCTTTTAAACCTAGGTTTATATTTCACCAGATTTATTTCATTTTATTGAGGTTGTTATGATTACATTTCATGAAATGCACAACACTGATTAGACCCATAGCCATAGGCTAGTAGGGGGTCTAATGGGAGAAAGTATACAAGCAGAATACAATTTGTATTAAAACAAAATAAGAACATCAAGAAACTGATTTTTCAAGAACACAAACAAAAATAGAAGAAGATATCTTATGTGTAGTAGTTTTGATGTTTTGCAAAGTAAGCTGTTCCGTGTAAATTGTGCTCTTCGGCGTATAGACTGTATCGCAAAAGCATAAATGCACGAGTACATGTCAGGTTTTCAGAAGCCTAGAATGGGAACAATTAGGGATAAGAGTTAATGGAGAGTACCTTAGTAACCTGCACTTCGCCGATGACATTGCATTGCTGAGTAACTCAGGGGACGAATTGCAACTCATGATTACGGAGTTAGACAAGGAGAGCAGAAAGGTGGGTCTTAAAATGAATCTGCAGAAAACGAAAGTAATGTACAACAACCTCGGAAAAGAGCAGCGCTTCGAGATAGGTAATAGTGCACTTCAAGTTGTAAAAGACTATGTCTACTTAGGGCAGGTAATAACCGCGGAGCCAAACCACGAGATTGAAGTAACTAGAAGAATAAGAAAGGGGTGGAGCACATTTGGCAAGCACTCTCAAATTATGACAGGTAGATTGCCACTATCCCTCAAGAGGAAGGTATATAACAGCTGTATCTTGCCAGTACTTAGCTATGGAGCAGAAACCTGGAGACTTACAAAGAGGGTTCAGATTAAATTGAGGACGACGCAGCGAGCAATGGAAAGAAAAATGGTAGGTGTAACCTTAAGAGACAAGAAGGGAGCAGAGTGGATTAGGGAACAAACGGGGGTTAAGGATATCATAGCTGAAATCAAGAAGAAGAAATAGACATGGGCCGGGCATGTAGCGCGTAGACAGGATAACCGCTGGTCGTTAAGGGTAACTAACTGGATTCCCAGAGAAGGCAAGCGGGTTAGGGGGAGACAGAAGGTTAGGTGGGCAGATGAGATTAAGAAGTTTGCGGGTATAAATTGGCAGCAGCAAGCACAGGACCGGGTTAACTGGCAGAACATGGGAGAGGCCTTTGTCCTGCAGTGGACGTAGTCAGGCTGATGATAATGATGATGACATGTCAGGCATGAAGAGGTGCCTTGACCACTCGCGTGCATTAAAGCCTCGTTATGTGTCTTCGTTGTAAAACCAATGTAATGCGGTGGCAAATTAGAGTGCGTAAAAACTGAGGCATTTGGACACCAATGAGCTGCTGATAAGCACAAGTACTACACTCATATTCGACATCGTAGAACAACAAACGGTGTGCAACTGGCATATCGCCGGCATAAATCAACAGAAAGGTGTTTGGGTTAGATGTGCTTCTTGCTACGGAGTGCTGACGTGTTCTGGCGCTGCGCTCTACAGTCTGCCAACATTACACAGTGAGCCACGCTCCTGCACAGGCATTACAACGGGAGGGAGTGATCGCGTTTTTGTCTTGCGCACTCAAGGTCATTATGCGCTCTAGAATAACTTTTTTCCCCCGTGCCATCCTTCTATGTGTAGCTTCAAGCACGCTTGTAAGGATGAGAATCATGAAATGTGAATAAAAGCTCTTGAAGCATGCAACAAATCCCTGTAACTTTGCTCATGGATTCAAGAAACTTTTGCAACAATCTTTTCATAAGGCAACAGGCTCGACCCTGAGGTCACTGGATAATCACTTGGAAAAAATTGTTAGCAATTCCTTTAAGTCCGTGTGAGCAGCATGTGCTGCTTGTACCTTTGGCTTGTTTATGGGGTTGGCCAAATAATGGTACAGGCAGCAGGCGTTAATATAGATTTTTTGCAAAGGAATCCTTATTTAAACATTAAGAATAATTTTTTTTGTTAAGCTCGCAATTGCTGTTACTGTCTTTTCTCTCCATAGGTTTTTCGAATTGAATCTGCGTGGTTGTGTGGCTAACCAGAAAACATTGTACTTCTGTCGAACACGGATATATCGAACTCGAAGAGGATCGCGAATTAGTTTGATATATGAAAAATTCGATATAAAAAAATGGAGGCTCCAAGAGCTTGCCTGTAGCGGATCATCACCTACAATAGCTGCATTCAATAATGCGAACTCTGCACACACGCCGCAACATAATGATTTATTTGCGTGAAACAAATTGCTAATCTTGGCCTGCTTCTTTGCTTTTGAAATGTTGAAGACGCTAGTCTCGATCTTATCAAGGCTGTTCAGGTGCGGCAGCCCGGTTCCCTCCATGTGACCAATACAACAGCGAATGGTGCCGAACGCTGCTGCTACTTCAGCAGCAGAGTATGCGCGTGTAGCCAGCGCCTCGTCCGGACGATCTTCCTCGTCACATGAGCTGTCGGCCTGGACATTGCCGTTCGCTTCCACAAAGATGTCCGCTGACACTTCATGTATAACTGCTGTCGGGAGGCGGAATGAGAATTCACGGAGCGTGTCGTCTGTGCGCTCGTCGTCTTCGCCAATTTCCGCAAGTTCCACTGTCTTGAAGGTTGCCTTGCGGCAGCAGTTGACCACCGTGTCCGTCTTCACGTCAAGATATCCGCGGGAGAAAACTTCGCGGAGATTTCCGGCCACTCCTTCGTCATCCACTGCTGGATGTCCTGGCCGCTGACAGCTTCACTTTCGCCAGAATTGGCTTTGCCAACAATGTTGTAGCGCTGCTTAAATCGGTGAAGCCACCCACTGCTGTCGGCCAAGTTGTTTCACCTAGTGCAGGGGCATACCAATTTGCCTTGGCGATCAGCATTGGGCCATCCACCGGAATGTTTTTCGCGCGCACTTCTCAAAACCAGGCATATAGTGCCTTTTCTACATTCCCGTGGGCAGAAGCGCACACATGACAGGCTCCCAACGTTTCCTGCTTTGCCCCCTTTGCCTTAATTGTCTGCCTTGTTTTTGAAAAAGGTACTCGGAGTGCTTTGCGGTATCCTGAAGTCATCCACGGCGGTCGAGCATTTCTCGCCCGCCTCAACACGCTGAAAAGCCTTCAACTTCGTCGCAGTCAAGGGTCTTGTGCTTCTTGATGCTCGCCATAGCTACACGGAAGTCGACAATTCAAGGAGTTTGCAGCGGCTTTGCACATTACGCATGCAAAATATAAATGCTGCTCATGCAATGGTACGTAGGTGAAGCGATAGCGGAAGCAACAAAGCACTCGCAAGGCGACTTCCACCTGCGAGGGCAGCAGTGAAAGGTGCGAGCTGTGGTTGGGTGATCAAAACTCTCAAAACAGCAACAAAAAATAAAAGAAAAGGCGAAAGGAGGGGGACGTCTGTTCCTTCGTTCCTGCTCTTCGAGCCGACGGGTACGCGAAAAAAGCGTGGAGAGACAATGAGAAAAAAAAAAAGAAGCCGTTCCGCAAGTTATAGATTGTGCAGTCCAAACCCTCTCGCTCTTACATTTTTCCAGCGTTACGAGTTTTGGTGGAGGCGGTGCCGTGCAGAAAAGGCGCAGAGATCGCCTGGCACTGCAAGTGCCAAAGCGCGCCTTCCAACTTGCTCGTGGAGCCGCGCTGCCATGGAGATCGTGGGGGAGGGGGTATCGAAGCGCACCTTTAGCTCGTGCGGCGTTCGATATATACGAAGGTAATTAAAGATACCGTTCGATATAAACGTGCGAATTTCTATACTTTTACAAAGGAATTTCGATGGGATAACTTGCGAGTTCGATACACCCGAGAATTCCATACATGTGGGTTCAATATAACCGTGTTTAACTGTATTGGCATAGCATCTCGGCTTTTCTCTGTTGGCACACGTACCTGAAATGTGCATGATTCTATGTGCTCTCTTTCTTCTTTTTCACTTCAGAGGACTACATGGTAACGGCACATTCAATAGTGGCTGACTATGTACCTCCAGCCTTGGGTTTGTTGCTGAAGTCATCGCTAGGGTATGTTATTGCGATACTCTTTATATTTAAGATGCCTAGAATGCGCTGTGTGATAAACTTGCATGCTGTCAGATTTTCATGCAGAAGAAACACTTTTACTAGGGCTGTGTGAATGGCACTTTTGAGGGTAAATCAGATTCAAATATAGAAGTCTAAGTGCAAATTGAATAAAATATTTTTATATACTTTCAGCCAGAATTACTCAGAAAAAAAATGTTGCAGAGGACCTCTAAACATATTCTCTTAAGATGGGACCCCAAAAGCATTTCTTTGGGTTAGGTGGTGTTACAGAGGAGTGCCTTTGTTAAACAGGAGTTCTATTTACCAAGAGATGAACGGGCATGCAGAATCTAAGTACAAGACCAATTATATTAGACGCAGTTGTTCGGTGTGAGCAGCAGTTCCATATAAGAGATTTCTCTTACTGAGAGTCTACTCAGTTACCTTTTTTCAATAACTTGTAACTGTAACTATACTCCATCTCCACTCAGCACTACGAAGGCTGCAAGGTGTAAGCAAGCCAGATGCTTGCGCAGCAAAACATACTTCTAACTCTGCCAACCTGACAGTTAGCAGAGTTGCGACATTTGCACTTATTCTTTTTCGCATTTGTATCGTGGGCCTTCAAAGGGTGTACCAGTAAACACCGGTAACTGCAGTGACAAGTTGCTATGGCTGTGCCCATGGAGGCACGATCGCCCACTTTGATTCGAACTTGTGCTTCCTATATTTGTCCGGTGTGCTGATAAGAACAAATAAATGGTGAAATGAGTCATTGCTTTGTGCCGGCTCACACCGACGAAGAAGCATCAGGTAAATTCTGTTGTCATGTGCGAAATCACCAGTTCGTTTAGTCACGCGTGCTCTGACAATTTGACAATGGCTCTTGGAATTAGAGCAATATAGTGACCAATACATTGCTCTTGAAGCATCAGCACATTAAACTAAAGCAAATACAGTCGATCCAAGATATACCGAGCTCAAAGGCGATTGCAAAATAGTTGGATATACACTCAAAGCTTGATATGCAAATAAAAATGCAAATAAAAATAATCTTACAGTAGGCAAAGTGTTAAAAATAAAGCTTTATACAATGGACATAACGAAGTTATTTTCGGGTAAGATGCCACTTTGTTATAATGAGGTTTGAGTGTATCAATAATTAAAACTATGAAATATGTATATTTAAGGCCTAAATTAAAGCATTGCAGGTCTCGGAACAGTTCTCACAAATTGCTACAAGCACTAACATTATAATTCTCTCACAGTATGCTAAAGAACAAGGTGGCAACTTCTTCTGTAATTTACCACGCATTATTTTGCATGCAAATAGCTTGTAAGCATTTCTGGCTTCTTGCACACCATCAAGTTCATTAATTCATCCTCATTATTTTTGGAGCTTTCCAAATGAGCATATATTCAGCCCTTTCGGCCACAACGGTGGTGTTTGAGGCTGAATGCCGATGCAAGTCCTATACCCTTTTTTTTTTTGCTTAGGTAGCTGTAACTGTAACATTGCTACTTTTTACTGGCAATGTGCCCACGACCAAATGTGCATAGCTGTGTTGATGCTTTTGAAGAGAATCTACCCACACTCTCCTTCCTCTTCTGCTGGAGCAGTTCTGCCTGCATTATGTGTGCATGTGTGAAGGGATTGATGCATAAATATTGTCATAATGTTCCCACTGATATTAGTCATAGTTGTGCAAAGTATTTGTTGTGTATTGCTCACTTGCAGCTTGGACAAAAAACCTGCTGCTGACAAGAAGGCAGAAGCACCAAGTTCTCCTCCACCTAAGGTACGGTTAGGGACTCTGAAACATCAGGCCTACACTCGCGAACAAACGGAATGCGACTGAGAAATCCCGATAAAAAATAGGTTTCATCAGGGCCATTATGTGGCTGATTATGTGGCTGCCCAGGATACGATCGATGGTTTAGGCCTCAAATTAAGCAGGCAAGGTGAATGCATGCTGTTATTATGCATACTAGTGTAAACAAGGGCCAAAGAACGCATTTTATACAACCCCAACTTATTTGCATTTCAATGGCCTGTGACTACATGTCCAAGGGGTGTTTCTCACATACAACAATTACATATACATTGTGCTTTATCTTGTGTATCCTGTGTTCCCATATTATTGTGGTTACTTTATTCTCGCGCGTCTTTTGTGTTCTCTTCGAGATTCTTGCAGTGCATCAGTGTTATTGTTTATAATAGTTCTCACAGAGCAAGCAGGGACACTTTCTCTGCTTGCTCTTTAGGGCCACTTTTGTTAGTCATTAAACTAAGTATGTGGTGAAAATTAAAACAAACAGAAACATCTTCTGACTTCGAATACTTCTAAAAGTTGCATTGGCAGCAGCGATGCAACAGCCTGTTGCAAGGGCCAGTCGCAGCGCCAAAGGCAGCAGTTTTCATGCATTTCCTTAGGACAACATACAGCTCTTTCCAAGGTGTGGGCTCAGTATAGTTCATACCCTGTGCTCTACTGCTTGACACTATGCCCATGAGGGAACGTCGCAGAACATCGTCAAAAAGATAAGACAAAATAATCCTTCATTTTTTGTTCTTTGTCTAAAAAGTTTGGCATAAGTAGTAGATCTCTTTCTTGTTATAATGTGTGGTAATCTCAATACTCCTCGTAGTCGAGACCACCATGGATTCAGGCTCAGCGAACTACAGGGCCGCGTATACTGTTGCCTGCTCACGTATAATGCACCGCTAGCAAAGCATCTAGAACTACACTACAAAAGGGTGTTTGATCGAACAACCCGCATAAACACATTATTGCCTTTGGCAGCACCCCAAACGCTGTACGTCAGCTCTCGCACACGTGCGGTACACCAAAAGAGACAACCACGAGCACGTTGCAGCTGGCAAGGGCAAGCTCTGACATGCCACTAGACAAAAGGTCCCACACGGCTGTGGTGCAAAGCACTCCTGCGACGACCATTGGGCGTGATCGCGAGAGCTAGGGCAAATCTCGCACGCCAAGGTCTACAGCAAATGCGACTCTGCATAGTACGACCACCCACAAGCACTAGGCACCGCTCTTTGGCCAATCGTACAAAACAGGAGCTAGCACAAAGGCAAACACGTCCACTGAGGATGCCGAGGCACCCAGGCAGGCTACAATCCGACAATTTCCAAAGGGTACGCAGACAGTAGGGGAAACACATGCTTACCATGCAGTGTCTGACAAAAGACAGAGCGTCCCCGGCTCGCCAGCTGTCGCAGCCCGAGACCACATGCAGCGCTGGCACGAGAACTAGGGTGCCTCAATGTGCTCCTTCGGAACATGGTGGAGACAGTGCTTTTCTGGACACCATATTGGTTCAAAGCTTCGCGTTTGCTGGCATAGCCTGGCATGCAGAGAGGGATTGCTTTCAGCAAAATTCACGGTAATTTGGCTCAGTTTATTCCATCTGGCGGTAGGACTTGCACATATAATATTGGTAACTACAGTCGACTCTCGTTAATTCAAGCTCGAAGGAAACTCCGAATTTTGTTTGAATTATCAAGAAGTTTGAATTTATTAGAAGTTCTCAGGTATGTCAATCTGGGCTGGGTGACACCACACATTATAACTAGGCATCGATTTCATCACATTTAAAAAATTTTTAAGCATTTTTAAACCCTTACTGCAGCCAATAAACAAAAAGCATAGGTGTAAGGTCTACATGTTTATTGGCCATTTACTGCTCGTGAATGCCAACTTCTAAGTTGCTAAATCGTGAATTGCTAACTGCTTCTTTGGTCTATGTGCCTTCAGCACAAACCTCTCTATACCAGGTGAGAAGCATCATGGTTTACCGTGCGTGTGCTTTATTTAAACATTCGTTTACTAGCAAAGCCTTTTTCCTCAAAGGCCTAAGGCGCTTATTTGTCATGTTTATACTGCTAAAATTATATAAGCACAAAAATTTTTAAATAGTAGTGGTAAAGCAGCAGGTATTTTTCATTATGGAACCACAAAAAGTATGAATTAACCAAATGATGAGTTTGAATTGAGAGGCTTTTAAATACATTTAAGGTATAGAGGGCCAACCAAAAAATTGAATTTTGTTTTAATTAACTGTGGGTATAAATTATCAGAGTTTGAATTATCGTAAATGTATTGTAATAGATTAGGCATGAATTATTATACAATAAGTATTTGATTGCGAAATGAAGGCACTTAGAGCGTATCTATCAGTCACTGGTTGCGTAGGTCCTCGTACTCACAGCCGATTGATTAAGTTGACGAGTATCAAAACTGACATGACATGAGAAGAACATGTAAAATACATGACATGGTCAAGAAGCTGCAACAGCTGTTTGGTGAACTTCATGTATATTAAAATTGACATGGTACAATAAGAGCATAAGAAAAATATGCATTACTGGTCATAACACGAACACCTTGTCATGCATGTCATATAGGTCATAACATACATGACCCAGTCATGTAGCTCTTATGGCCACTTTGCTAACTTGATGTGTACCAAAACTGACAAGGCATAATAGGAGCGCATGGCTAACATGATTGACTGGTCATAACATGAAAATTATGCCATGCATTTTATGTGCGCCTTGTGTTTGCTCGCGTAATGAACGCACTCGCATAATAAAGGCACCCCCAACTTCAGCCATCAAAGTTTGAATATTTTTGTTCCCGTGTAATAAACGCACCCCCTACATTCATCCGCTGCAGTCCCGCTAACCGACACCTGGCGCCTCCTCACCCGTTGGATCTATTCCGTTTTTTATTACTTTGCTGACCCACCTCAACCACCTCAGCTCCCTCCCTCCCTTCGCCTGTTGCCGAGTGGCTATTGCTTTTCTTTGTATCTGCCCATGCTAGGTCCGTCGGTGCTTCTTGCGAAACCCCCCTCCCCTTCTTTTTAGCCTACTTTCTTTTTTCTTCACTCTAACTGTCCCTTCATTCCCTGTTCCTCTGTGAGTGTATCCGTTGAGGTGTCCTCAGATGAGAGACAGCTATCGTGCACTCCACACCCCTTTTTTTTACCTTGCCACCTTTTCCTAAACAATCACCCCCTCCCCCCCCCCCCCCCCCCAAAGAAAGCCCAACCTCGTGCACGCGATTTTCGAGCAAAGATGGCAGGATTTGCTGTCGCGAAGGGTCATTCGTCACTATCACAATGCAGGTTTCTGGAAAACCAGAAAAAAATCGCTTGTCGTCCAGAGAAGATCATGACGATTTCCGCAACATGGTAGCACCCCCAATTCTCGCTTCGCTTGTTATTCACGCGTAGAAGCGCTTCTCATGTAGAAGCGAGGCGGCAGCCGCATTTTGTCGCTAATCTTGTTATTGACGGTTTGTTTTGATGCTTCAGGGATAGCTTGCAGCAATGATCGTTACTTGCTACCATGACCTAGTCGTGCTTGCTACAAGGTTAACGGCGTCATCACGGTCGCCGTGCAAGGTTGCAGCTAAGTTAGCTAAGTGCCTCGTAGCGCACGGTTTTGGGCGCTTCTCAAGATCACATCAGATACCACTGCTGCTGTTAAACAATTGTGAGAAAAGATAGCCGCAAAAAGTTTTTATGGCGTGCGCAGGCGGCTCAGAGAGAGCTTGCAGAAGGTAGTGCCATCAACCACCGAAGATGAGTAAAGTGCAACAAAGAAGCGGTTTGCAAACAGTGTACACGTATGTAAATTACGAAAGGCTAAGCAACCTTACTTATTTTTTGCATTACTGCATTTTTTGCTCCTCCCGAAAAAGTTTTCATAAAATTTACCCCACGTAATAAACGCACTCCTTAACTTTGCTTAGATTTTTCGAAAAAAAAAGTGCGTTCATTACGTGAGTAAATATTGTATATGACCCGGTCATGAAGCTCTAATGGTGGTTTTATTAACTTGTTAAGAACCAACTTGTTAAGTACTGCATTGCATATGGGTGAGACCATATCCAGTGTAGTTCGATGCTTCCATCATGTTGCATTTCAATTTATTCAAGGGACTTGGTAATGCTCGTTTCGTCGCTAGTGACCCTTGTGAAATTGTTAGCACCAACGGGAGTAACTGTCAGTTGTCTAGTAATAAGGTGAACCCTCGATAATTAGTACCAGCTGCAAATGCGGCATGATCATTCACAAAAGGGTAGTGCGCGTTTACATGTATACATTCGATTCTCCAGACATGTGCCATTGCCACCAATAAATAAATACAGTACCACAGCAGATGTTGCTCGAAGTTCCCACCAGAAAGTTATTTCTTTCATTTTGGCAAAGTGTAGGAAATATGCTTGGCTAGCACGCTTGCACGATCATTTCATTGCGTGCAGTGGCGATGTCAATGAGCATTTTGAAACAATTACAGGGTCCAGGATACTCAGCGACAGAGATGGTGAAAGCATGGGCACTGTCGACTTTTCGTGATACATGTGTGCGCTTTTCTACCGCGATCTGGTACTAAGTAACAATTGGCAGTCTGATAGAAATGCGGAGCAGTCGCATGGACTTGATCATCTGCTGTTTAGTTGTGTGCTGCATGGCACCAGTGGCCATCGCGCCACCGTTGCCTGGAGGCTCGCTGTACAATGCGCATTGATTCGCTGTGTCAATTGCTCGTCCCCAACTTTCTCCAGATTGAATACATATAAGCAGAGTAGTGTGTTTGATTAGCGTGAAGATAACAGACTTCCGCTAGGAGTGCACCATAATTATTTAGCGATTATGAAAACAAGAGATAAGCATCTCTTATTCCATGTTTTCTCTAAATTATTTCATTGTCACCTCTGATGTTTAATGATTGAAACACGCACACACGCATTTGTGGGTCATCAGTACTAAATGCTTAGTGAAAAACCACTAAACGTTTTTTTACCTGAAACAATTTCGATTGATGATGATATTTGACCC
Source organism: Rhipicephalus microplus (assembly GCF_043290135.1). NCBI lineage: Eukaryota > Metazoa > Arthropoda > Arachnida > Ixodida > Ixodidae > Rhipicephalus > Rhipicephalus microplus. Next base: position 98,066,427 of record NC_134700.1, on the reverse strand, counting down.
TAGAAGGCTGCTCCAAAACTAACTTGCATTGCTCCAAAACACACCTTTTGTTGCTCTGAACATGCTCCAAAACTCCCCTTTTACTGTGCCAAAACTGCTCCAAAATAGCATTATTTCTGCTCTCTGAGCTGCTCTAAAACACTAAAAGTCCACTTGCACCCCTGATTCTGCGTTTTCATTCTCATGCGGACTCTTCTATTGCCCAGACTCTCTGCCGTGCAGAGGAAGCATGTCGCCTAGCTCAGCTCCGTACTTTGGCATCCCAGGATGATTCACGGCACAATAACCTCGTACGAGGAAGAAGACAAAGTATAGCTGTGGACACACTTTCACGATCCCGGCCTGTACCAGAAGTTTCTGGCTGTTACACCGGCCCTTTTGTCATTGTCGATCGCCTAAATGATGGGACGTATTCCATCGGTCACCTCGTATCTCACGGCTACTGTTCTAGGCAGACGGAGCTTGCTCACATCGCCCTCCTAAAGCGCTTTCATCCTCGTGACTCTTAGCACACGTGATATTCACCCAGAAGGCTTCATCTGGGAAAGGTGGAGTGTCACGCTGAAGTGGCAACGTGTCAACGAAGGAAGAAGAAAACGAAGTGGTCTGTCTTGAAAGCAGCTTGTTGACGGCACAGCTACCCTTCGCTATTCATCCTTGAATAAGCACATCTAATTGTAAAAATACACTAAAAACACTTAATGGGAACAATAATTTTTTAATGATCAAGAAAGCTTTAAGGAATTACTTTTTGTTTTAAACGAGAAATTATTTTTCAAGTTATGTTTGTCGATCGCTCTGCTTTTTAGCTACCACGTAAGAGCACATCGCAGTGAGCAGCACAACTTGTGTGGACGTGAGGTTTGCCGAGGAACATCGAGACAACATAGTCAATTTTCTTCATGCTCATTTAAATGTGTTAGCCGGAGTCATCAAGTAATGTGAAGACCTACTAGAGTGTCTTTAGGTACATGCAGTGCACCACTAATGGCCCGTGTAGTGTGCTATGCTGCACTGGGAAAGTGACAGCAAAGTTTCACTTTGCAAAGATGTAGAAGTAGGAAGAACACTACAATTAAAAAGCATCTCAAGGAAGCGTAAAAGTTGTTAGTCAAGCTGCAGGAAGACAGCTTTTTTCCGCAACTATCTTCTCCTTGCTAAGATTAAATACAGTTGAGCCCACATAGAACGGCCCCACTTAAATGAAACTCGCTTAAAACGAACAATATCCGCGTGACCGTGAAAATATACATTGGTTCAATGGCACAAAATCACACTTACAATGAACGTCTCCGAGCGCCGCTGATCGGTTACAGCGGAGTCAGCAGTGTGCCGACTTCCTGGGGACCAATTTCGACCACCGATCAGGCATCGGCGAGGTGCCCATACATTCTATTGTTAAACACCGACCCTGCCTCTGCGACCCTCTAGTTGCTGTTCTCCCCAACCCATGCAGGAAGGAAAGTTGTTTCCTTCCTTCATGACCCGACTGCTTTTTGTTACGCACCCCTCCGTCCTTTGTCCCCCCGCTACTCTGAGCACCCCACATCGCAGACGAGGCCCGTGTTTTCACACTGCCACCGATTTTTCGAAGACCGGTCGGCCATCTACCCAGTTTTTGATCGCTGGTACTGTCGTTGGTGTCGCCGGCCTGGAGTGACCAGACCATTTGCCAACATTGTCGGCCACCGCCTGTATCCGATAGTCTGCGTCTAGTGCACGCGCATACATTACCCCACCGGCTCTGATAATTTGCGATTTGTTTCGTGTTTAGGACTTGTTCTTGCTCACTTAGCACTCGCCTCAGCATGCCTTCTGCGCGCGTACAGAAGCACGAAAACGGCTGTTAATTTGCATGGAACGAATCGCTAACTATCGAAGTTGGTGAGGCCACGCAACCCGCCGGCGCAACAAAACGATTTTCTGACCACGGCCGCCGATTCTTCGAACATCACCGCTCATATCGATCCAGGCGGCCATGCTTTGACTTCTGCGCGCACAGGCACTCTTTCCAAGTTTTTCTACGTGCCAGTTTTGCGGACCTTTCAAGCAAGCTACCCAACCTGCCTCCTTCCCGCGTGTTTTGGTTTTTAAGGTCGCCCTCCCGCCGCATCCTCCCCTCTCTTTATCACAACTTCTTGCTTTTCTCTCGCAAGTCTGCTCTCCTCTCTTGATTACAACCCCTTAGCTCGTCTCCACCGCTCTGCGACGCCTGCCACGCTGGCTCGAATTAGTTTCGTTTTCTGACTGGAAACGGGCCCAGAGCTGTACCACGCGTTCTGGCATGCGTGTTGCGTGTGCGCTTCTTGCTTGCTCTCGGTGTGCGTGTGTGGTCAGGATGGCGAATGGGGGGCCTTGCACGCTTTTTTCTGCCGCTCAACAAAACGTCGAACGTGTGACCGCTTGGCTTAGGGTGTAATCCGCACGTTAGGTGCCGCGTTGCGGAGTGCTTGCTCATAGTTGTTGACCACCTGGCAGCCAACTTGCCGCTTCGGGCGTCGCGGTATTCAGTTGTGGAGATGGTGAATAGTTCGTGGGCGGCGGTGACGGCTACATGCGCGCGAAACTGTTTTCGCGAGGCCGACTTCGTTGACGTCAGGACCGATGCCGAGCCTGAAGCTTCCGAACTGCGGCGGCGATTTGTGGCAGCGCGTCGTCGACTCGGACCTGGGCGAGCGGGTGGGACATCTGTTGCGATGGTTCAATTATGGCCGATGATGATGCCGACATTGCGGATCCGTGCACGAATTGGGGCATTGTGAATGAAGTACGTGGCGAGAGCGATTTGGAGGAATCGGACTGCGAGAACGACTATACTTGGAGCCAGTGCCTCATGCAGATTACGCCACGGGCCTCGGCGAACGAGCACTCTGCCGTTTTAAATGAACTCGAGACCGCCCTTATCACTTCTGCTCTTTGAAACACGTGCATCACAGATTTTTTGGGCAAAAAATTTTGTGTTTCCACTAGCAACTTTTTTTAAAAGACGGTTCATTTACTACGAACTTCGGGATACAGCGAACGGATGCCACGTCACGCTCAGGTTCGTTATAAGCGGACTCGACTGTAGATGTTTTGAAGTCATAGCACTCCTAAAAAAAAAAACTTCCTTTAAGTGAAAAATTTACAAATCGTTCCATGTGCTAACTTTTGTTCTAGCAGAGTTTACAAAGAAATTATCTTTTACTACGCGTTCTACGAGCCATAGTTTGCAGCTTTCCGACAAATTTAACGTGTGGCTTGCACTCCTGTAACCAGAGTTACCAGGTAACCAGGTGCACGTCTGTAACCAGAGTTCCCAGGTTGTTCCCATCTATGGTCATCAGTGGACATTTTTTTTCCTGCAGAAACAAAGGACTGAACCAGTGGAGCCACTGGAAGACTATAGCCAAGGCACGCCAAAGAACGGCCTCTTCAAGCCAACCAAGGTACGTACGACTTGGTGCAATCATATTGCCTATTGAAAATGTGCTGCTGACCAGATGAAGAAAAGGGGTGTGCAATGTACACTGGCTGACAGCACGTGCTCTTGCCTTAATTGGGTTAACATGGATAGCTTTGTTCAAGGGAACCTGCTAGATTAGTTTTGTGACATCATTTGCACAGATTGTATGCGTGAGTAATTAAGCAACATTCAGTATAGGGAAGCAAACAGTGCTCGCTGCCTTGCTTTGGTTAATCAGAAGTCAATGTAATTTAGTTTACTTGCAGAATACCTATATATTGTTTTATGTAGTTACAGTAAAACCTCGTTAAACCGTAGTTGGCTGGAGCTCGGAAAAAGTACGTACTAAACGGTACTAGTACTGCTTAACCGAAATAGCATCAGGTCACTCACTTACCTGTCAAAAAAAAATAATAAACATTCAGAGAGTGCGATGAAAGAACAAAAAACGTGCAGTAATTTATTAACTTCGCGTGACAGAGTCCTGTAATCTTCATTGGACGACGCGGCGTCCTAGCAGCAACAACAGAGGCCTCAAACTCACTTATGCTGTGAGCCAGCTTTTCCGCCAGCCCCCTCTTCTCGGCAAATACCCGCATGACGCTGACGCAATGCACAGCTTCGGCCACTGTCGGACCTGGATCACCCGTGTTGTCGCTTTCCATGTTGTCCTCATCACTATCATTTGGCGACACTTCGACGAACGAGGCAACAATGGCTTCGTCGGACATGGTTGAGCTGTGAGGCAAAAACCAGGGCCTTCTCCACGAGCAGGGGTCCGCTGATAGGCAGATTTTTTGACCGTGCAACTTTTAGCCACTTTACCAGCGCCTCCTCTACATCCGAAAACGCTGAACCGCATAGCCGGCACCTTTTCGCAGTTGCAGCAGCACTGCCGAGCAACTTCTCTCTGGAATTCCAAATTCCACACACCGTGGTTAACGGCAGGTCCTTTTCGCGTGCCAGCACCGATTTTTTCGTGCCACTTTCAATAGCACGAATTATGTCCAATTTCTCCTCTATTTTCAGCACTCGATGCTTTTGTCCCAGCTTCAGCATGACGCAAGTACGAAGCAGCACAAGCACACATACACAACACGTGAAAAACGACGCGAGAGCTGTACGGCACGGATCAACCAGAGAACACTTATGCACGGCGCCAAACGAACAAAGAAAGCAAAGCAAGCGCACACCGTGTTTGCGTGTTTGCGCAAAGTGCCATCGCGTGGACAACACCAGAACCCTAGCCGGCCGAGTGCTTCTTGTTGCAGAAAAATCCAAGAGATGGCGCTCACCAACACAGCCGCCGTTATCATCACCACAAACAAGCGAGGCGTGTTTCGATCTGCTTGCTGTTCTGTCGGGACGCCCAGTGGGGGACGAGATGCCGCGACGAGTGCGCAACGAAAATTGGAAAAACTACTTATTAGTCGATACATACGCGATAAGCTGCTACGGCTTATGCGGATACAAAATGCATTATGTTCAAAGGCCGCCGAGTCGGGGATTTGACTTCACTGCTTTTAAAACGAAACTACTGTTTACACGGGTCTACTGTTTACTTACGAAACTACTGTTATACGAAACTACTGTTTACACGGGTAGAACTCAGCCAGGCCGAGATCTACGCCTCACTCATGTGCAATCCTTTCGTTGTGTCTTTAGGGCCTAGTAAAGGTCGAGTTAACTGCTGTGTCACAAGTGGTGGTGGTGTGGGATAACAGTGTGGCAGGTAATTGCAAGTAGCTCCAGAAAATTGGTCGGCTACTTCAAAGTTTTTGTACTTGTCCGCCCATCGAAAAGCACTTTTGTAAAAGCATGTTTTAGTTCGGTTGGCTCTTCCTGGGAGACTTTACTAGTATTGGTCAGCAATTCCACGATAATTATTTTCAACTTTGAGTATTTAGACAGTGAGTTCTGTGATACTCCAAAAACCAATGGTGAAGCCAATTTTCTCACCATTGGAGATCGTTTGCGAGATAATAGCCGTGTTGGTGATGTCAGTTTTATGCACAGCTAAGGGAGTGATGGGGCATTGCATTTAGTACTGTGAAGCGTGTCACACGGTGAAACGGGCGGAACACATAGCGACATATTCTGTTTAATAAAAATAAATATATAAATTAAGATGATATCCAAAATCTAGATGGGAGCCGACAGATGGAAACAACGTAGTGGGATTATCAGGGTTAAAAGTGGAAGTGCCTCAGACTGGCTGGCCGACGTTTCGATAGGAGGACCTATCTTCTTCAAAGGCGCCGTGTCATCCTTGGCGTGTTAGTTTTAAAGGGGTTAGTGGTGACATCAACTCGTGGTGGTGGCTCGTGCCTCTGTTGATAATCGCCGTTTGTAAAGCAAAAAAGCTATAAAGCAGAGGAGTGCTGTCCTCGCTTCCCTTCAAGTCAGGTGGTAGTGATTCAAAATTTGTTCTCGGAGAGTGGGAAAAAATAGGAAGAAGAAGAAAGAAAAACGCAATGTTGGAGCGGTGTGCTGCAAAAGTGGTGGCCGCGTCCGACGCGAAAAAATGAAAGAGCTTAAAGCTTCGGAACCCGCAGACGGTCGCCGCTTCCGGCTGCCACTGAGGGTTGCCGACAATACGGCGACGTCTATTCCCGAACACCTATGAATGGGACGCACAACAAGAAAGTGGTTACAAAGAGGGGAGAAGCGAGCGGCGTACTTTTAAAACGCCAAGGTGTCAAAAGTAAATGATACTGGATGGTGTCTGAAGAGCATGTGTTTAATGGGGAAGGTCATTGTCAAAAATATTTTTCAGTTTGAATTATACATATGAATGTGTCTATATGCAATTACGAGGTTTCCTTTCTAAAACCGCTCAACCACTGCTTTGTTTCCTCTTTCCTCGCTTCTAAAAACCACTCCTACCGCGCACCGTTAAGGACATTGCCAACCCAGAAAGTTCTCTGTGCCTTTCCTCTCTATCCTTTCTTTTTCTTCTTTCTTTCCCATCTGTTTACTGTAACGTCCCACCTACCCCCTCCCTTTTTTGTGTGTGTGTGTTGCTCTCCTTGTTGCTCATTTCCTTTGCATTCTCAATTTTCCTTTTTGTCAGCCAACATGCTGCCAAATTCTTAACAATTCTGCTGAGCAAGCCACCTACAGGGATACTAAAGCATATTTTTGAAAATGACCTTCTTCATTAAACACTCGCTCTTCAGACCCCATTCGGTGTCTCTTACCTTTGACATCTTGGTGTTTAAAAGTACGCCGCTTGCTTCGCCCCCTGTTCATAACTGCCTTCTTGATGTGCGTCCCATACATAGGTGTTCGGGAACAGACGTCGCGCTATTGTCGGCATGCCTTTGTGGCAGTCGGACGCGGCGACCGTGTGCGGGTTCCGAAGTTTAAAGCTTTTCTATTTCTTCGCGTCTGACGTGGCCACCACTTTTGCAGTACACCGCTCTAACTTTGCGTTTTTTCTTTTTTTTCCCCACTCTCCAAAAACAAACTTTGAATAACTACCACCTCACTTGAAGGGAAGCGAGGACAGCACTCCTCTGCTTTATAGCTTTTTTGCTTTTCGGATGGCGATTATCAACAGAGACACGAGCCACCACCAGGAGTTGACCTCACCACTAATCTCTTTGAAACTAACACGCTAAGGATGACACGGCGCTTTTGAAGAAGATAGGTCTTCCCATCGAAACGTTGGCCAGCCAGTCTGGGGCACTTCCACATGTTAACTCCGATTATCCCACTAAGATGATATGCGGAAACATGAGGACATTGCATATTTCAAACTGCAGTGTCTGGCCTTGATCATAAAAGCACTAAATATGACCCTGATGTGAGCCATGCGAGGCACACATCCAAAGACCATGCTGTGTGGGGTGCACGATACAATGGTTAGGATGCCCTCATGTTCTCTCTTTTATTCTGTGGGCAAGGAGGAGGGCATTCAGGCACCTTGTTGATGTGCCAGTGTATGTGCCTCCCAATGCTTTTGATCAACACCACTTTGGCCACCTTATGGCGTTCTGATAAGAATTAGCACAAGAAAAAATGTGGCACACAAGAAAGACACACAAGGGATGAGCGTGCCTCCCTTGTGTGTTTGTCTTGTGTACTGCATTTTTTCTTGCACTAATTCATGTCAGTATGCACGAAGTAGGCCCTCAAAAAGTCCTTTTAACTAATCGCATTTGACAGCTGTGCTGCACGACACAGAATTATGCAAATTCATTCACAAAAGCTTTGCGTTACACAACAATCGGATCATCACACCTGCCCAAGTTAAACTTCTTGCGCATCTTTTTTTTTTGTAGCAGCATCGAAGCATTGTTGTACTAAGACTGCAATAAAACACAATTTGTAGGGGTGAGACTCATGTGCACATTCTGCATTTTTGTTGCAATTGTTTGCCTGGGCCAAGCTGCTTGAAAAGCACAAAAATTGGAAAAATTTGGCCGAACTGCTCTATAACAATCTCAAAAGCAATAATTTTGAAGCTGAGGACGACTTTTGCTGGGAAAGAACGCTGAGTTGACATGATTTGCCAAGTAGCTCAAAGAATACCAAGAAAGCGAGGTAGTCGCAGAACACACAGATGTGCACAAGCATGTTTCTTCTGTGCACTTTTTTAGTGAAGGATCCCATGATGATGCCATTCTCTCTTCTATGTTGCTGTAAATATGCATGACCTTGCAAAAATGTGCTGCTATGCCACGAGCATGCTGCTTCTACTAGCTGGGCTGTCTGTTCTGGCGCTACTGTCGCTTAGCGAAAAGTATAGTGTGGCACGTGCAGCGGGGTTGTCTCTGACGCTCTCTGTTGTGCGTGGTGTGTTCCTCCAAGTCCCCAGTCACTGCGGCTTTCATGGCAGCTGCCTGTAGTCACCTGTGCATGCGGAGCCTTCAGACTGTTCTTTGCCATATTATGCACAAGTGCGATATGTACCTTGTTGCATCAGTGTTGTGACAGCCAGCTTCCGACTTACAACGGCTCCACACTTGCATTGCCATATGAGGCGTTTGGCAAGGTTATGTCAGTGCGGCGAGGTTTTTTGGCATGCACGCCTCACTCTTGTTGGTGTTCCCGCTCGAAGTGACAGCAAACGGCAGTGCAGTACACTTTCGCAGTCATCTGCTAAATGTGTGTAGTAGTACACTTGAAGCCTAGGCAGCTGTGTCCAGAACAGACAGCATAAAGTGGCCCTGCCACATCCTTTGAGCATGGTCAGAAAACACTGCACTGCCAATTGGTATTAGAGGCTCCCGAGAACACGGGAGCGAAATATTGTGGTTCAGCATGCGGCCTGGAATTCACAATAAATGATCAAAGTTGGCAAAAAATTGCTTTCTCTTCTCTCGACAAATGACGAAATACGCTCAAAAAATCACTTGTAGAAGGCCTTCTATCAGCCATTGCCTGATTTGAACATGGCTCGCTCGGTCGTCACAGAGATCGCTGCCGAAGGCCATAACTTGTCCACGCCTGCGCGCCCGATCACACAGCCGCATGTTCCATGAAAAAAAGAAAAAAGTGCTGAAGGTTACAAGGCATGCGTGACATATTTTCTTTGCCCCTGCATCCCTCTTTGCTTAGCTACCAGCGCTTTCGTTGCGACGAGAGAAGAGAGAATGCGATTGCAGCATGCAACAAATCTTCGTGACTCTGCTCGTACTGGACAGATTCTTAAAATTTTTGCACCAATGAATTCGTTAGGTGATGAGCTGTTTTAGCGAATCCATTGCATGGTTACTTGAAAAAGTGTTTCATGGCCCCTTTAAAGCGTGTATTGCAGTCTTCTTTTGGCTAATCGAAACGCCGGCCAACAGGAAGCTCTGCAGAAGCTTGGAAAGAATATAAGTTGATCTGAAAAAAAAAACCAGTGCAGTAATCTGCTAAATCTTAACACTGTTCGCTGTAGTAACACTACAGTAGGCAAAGGCCTACTGCTTTGCAGCTACAATTCTTGTGCCATCTCTACTTCTTGCTTATTTTCTTCTTTGAGAAGTGTAACATTTTCTTGTTTTGACATGGTTTATATAGGTTGCATGGTTGGTAAAAAGGCAGTGTACTTTGTACCTATCTATAATCTGTTAATAAAACTTTCTCCGAAGGCTGTATCACTGCTATATGTATTCTAAGTAGATTAAAATATGTACTTGTCCCCTTGTTTTTTCCAAGCTTCTATGACAACATATTAAATGCTTGCAACTGCTCTAAACCAAGGTCCTTCTGCTGCAAAATAGAAATTTCGCTTTTCGGAAAACTACTCCCGATTCAGTTTGAGCCGTCCCACCTTTGAATTTTCTTTATTGAGGCTATAAATGTGTTCTGTAGAGATTAAGTCACTGAAAGTAAAGTACTTTGTGACATGGAAATTCGTTATGCAGGGGCGTAACAATACTGATGTGCAATGTCACAACATTTAAATTTTATTTATTTATTTATTTACGATGCTGCTACTCTCTTTCGAGAGTGTGGCAGTTGGGCACTACAAGGATTTCTCACAACAACAAAAATTAACGAAAAGAATCATAGTTCAAACACTTACAAGCACAGCAAGAGAACGCGAATATCATCAATACGATCGAAGAATGCAGGAGTTAAATAATAATAATACTTGATATATAAAATGACCCCAAAATATAATGCATGTTTTAAATATTATGCAGTGCTAACATCAAACTGAATGCAAGAAAGAGGAAAAGATATGACGCTAATTGAAGACTGGACGAATGTCATTACGATAGCTTTAGTATTGGGACTGGAGACGTATTAAAAACTTGATTTGTAAGCCTTGAGAGCTTGTTTGAAAATGTCTAAATTATCGTTAAATGTAGTTGTTAACAAAGAAAAAAGAACCGAACTTGTATCACTTTATAGCTACCTTGACTTTTCATAAATAGCTCCTGTTATGCTCGCACAGTTTTTTCTATTTGTGCCGTAAATTCAGATAATGAATCTGTGTTGGTGATAGCAGCATCAAGTTGGTTCCATTCTGCTATTGCGAGTCCAATAAGTTTTACAGTCTTGGGTACGGTTTTTCAGTGGCGATACCCTGTTTATAACTAATGCTGCTGGATATATTAATTAATGTATTTTGTGGTGAGGTAGGTGTGGTTTCATTAATATTAACTAGCCTAATCTAATTGTGTGTTAAGTTATGCTATAACATGGTATGACTACATAAAAATAAATGCACTTGAACACAGGACTATAGTGTAACGCCAAAGTTGCATGGTGTCTTTTATTGTTTTCATCTCCTTTACAGTGTGCTTTTCATGTTTTGTTGCAGACTCCAAAGCTGACAGCTAGCCAGAAAAAGTTGCAGAAGGTGGACAAGACGGGCATGAAAAGCATTTCAAGTTTTTTTGTCAAGAAATGATTGGGACATCTTTGGTGCTTGCTTCAGTGTCCTGCAGGGTCTGTTTGGTTGTCTACACAACCGAGACCTACCACATCAGCTCCTGCTGGTTGTGAACACTCGTAGGTTGATGCTCCCATAAGCTTGGTATCCCAGCGCTCCAAGAGGGTGGACATTGCTTCCACTTTCTAGCCAGATGAATATCTTCACTGCATTTAGGAGCTAATCTGTATAAATTGCCATTGAGCAACATGTTGAAAGCTTTGTTGACTGTTGTCAGCTTCTGTGAAAAGCATGTTGCTGTTTGGTAGCATGCTGTTTTTGTGTCCACATTTTGTATTTTTATTTTTACCCTGTATAAATTTCTTGCTCATACATTGCCAATCTCATATACTGCAATCTTGTTTCAATAAAATTCAAATGTTTCTCTGATTGAGCTATTCAACATATGTAAACAGCAGCAATGAAATGTGTGGCTGATGCTTGCAGCCCATTACCAAAATGCACCTGTCACGGGCGCTGAAACTGTTTGTACTACCGTGGCCCTTGATGCTCTTTTAAGAATACTTAACAAGTGCTTTTTTGCCAAGTATGGTTTTGCTGCCAGTTTCATCTTAGACCATGAAATGTCTCCTTTGGGCATAGTCATTCCTTGCAAAACTTAAATATATACTGCAGCAGAATAAATTTAAAAATTTTTTAAAGAGCTCATGACACAGCAGAGAGACTTACTAGTCTTTCTGTTTTGGCGGGGGAGTGGCCCGCACGTGCTAAAGGCGTTCCGAAGGACCTAATATAGAGTTCATCTGTCTATCCGTTAATCTATCTATCCATCCAAAGGGACCTCGAAACAAACTTGGTCGTGTGATAGTGTGCAAACACAGTGAGCCATCAACACTAGCCATTTGTATCATTAGCAGACTGATTTAAGCATCCTAAGATATCTTAAGTATATGCACATCACTGCAGCTTACAGCGGCATTATCAATTGTGTCTTTAGTCACCAACGCTCACCCCTGCCCATGGTTGTATGGTTGAGTATCACACAGGCAACCGATCTGACAGCATGTTCCACTACTGTCACGGGTACCTTTTCAACTTAATTTTGAACAAATGTTTATAATGAAACATTTTACAGCTTCGTTTGAAGTGTAATGGAAAAATGGAGTGTATACCATCATAATTTACTACATTTAGAAACTTTTGGAAGGCGGCAAGCTGTCTGCTTGTGTACAAAGAGCTCCACGTTGACGATAGTTGCTTAACCAATGTTCACCTAAGGGTTTGATTTCTTCAGCCCCACTGATCAACGTAAGTGCATTGTGGGCTGCAAGTCCAGCAATTTATACACTGCGTGTGGTGACATTATGTACCTGTCTAAAATAAATTGCAAACAGCAGAATTGCAGCGCGATTAGTACACCCAGCATCGAGGTGTACTGGATTGATGACAATATCCGTGTGTAAGTGGCTGCCACTTCATACTCCTATTTCCATATTTATGCTATTTATGCTCGCCAGTGACTGTTGTGAGGGAGCTTTGGATCATCTGGCAAGTTTACTGTTGCATGTTGTCGGCTTGCTGGAGAAGAAAGCACAAACGGCTCACATTTTTGTGGCTGCTGATAGTGTGGAGCTCAACCCCTCGGCATGCTTGGTGAATACCCAAGCAGGAAAACCGTCGAAGAGAGAGTAACTTTTGATTACCCTTAGCTTCCTTGACACAGTGTGCTTTAGATCTGAACCACTTTTTCGAACCACCTCACAATTAGAGTTTATTGCCCTACAAAGAGATTGTTGCTGATTTTTTCAAATATGTGAAGAATGAATGAAATTACGGGAATCGTTTGCACTCTTGGAGGACTTTCCCTTTTCTCGACCCCATGAACACACTGAAAGCGACAAAGGGACGCATGACATTGGGGAAGAAACTAAGTTAGCGCATGTCCTGAAACACGACTGCTCTTTCTAGCAGGAATTCCTGCGCATGCTGGTGTTGATACTGTAGCGGCGAGAGAAGAGAGACGCGAGATGACGTCGAAGGCGGCCGATGGGGCCGTGCCGATCTCGCCACTTTATTCCAGGCCTGAAGCAGAGCCACGTCGGCTACCAGCGTCCGCCACGCCAGGCGTGTGAGCTCGTTCTAATCCTCGCGCAGCTCGAGCTAGCATCAGCTGCGTGAGAGGCGCGGCGCGGTGATTGAGAAATGATGATGGTGATGATGGCACTACAATACTGTTCAATTTCAGGACACTGTGTAACTTGGCGCCGATGTACCATGACACTGCTCCTGATTTATGTCGGCTGTCAGCAAATAGCAGCAATTCACTGTTTGAAAACATGCGGCTGGCGCCTCGTCCACCTAAGTAAATATGGAACTTTCTATGATCAGAGGGCACTTGAGAAAGTGGCCACTTCCTACTCTGCATGTAAACTCCGTGTGCCAAGCAAGACTACAAATTTTGGCTGAACCGTTCACAGCAATGTGTGCTGTTTGTAGAATGCATTTTTTTTTTTGCCAAGTCTGGAGGGTGCTTTAGGACACCTTTTAATTTATCGTTCGAATGATTTGATAATTTTGTATTGTAGGTGCTTACATCTATTAAGAAAAGAAACGTGACTGATCCCTCTTTTTAGGAATCGTCATAACACGAAAGTGAAGCGTGTCTTCACAGAGCCAGTTGAGCGTTTATTTTGCATTGTTTTGGCCACAAGGATGAAAGAATGAATGCTACAGCAATATGTTGCAATGTGACGCGAAAAACAGTAAGCAGCTCAAAACTTGCAGCATGTACATCGAGAAGCACGCACGATATCAGATACAGTTAACTAGCACAAACAAACAGCTTTCACAGCTCAACACTTAAAGCATGCTGCTCAAACAGAAAGAAAGACATAAAACAAATGCACAAGTAATACACAGGGTGAGCGCGAACAACTAATGATTCTTACTTCCTGCATGAGCATTGCACTCCTTTAGTAAGCACGGCTGCAGCAGCGAAGAAGTGACCTTCATGCCCTCTTTAACCAGGGTCACTTCAAAGCAAACTTGTAGTGGAAGTGCAAAAGGTGCAAAGTGCCCAGATCTCAAGATTAGTGTGTGCGTGTGTGACCATGCCTGAGAACATCTCGCCATGTCGAGGCACGTGCGCATCGCAATGCAAGGGGTGGCGCAGCTCAATGCCCTTGTGCCATCTTGCTACTGATGACGAAAACGTACTAAAGCTGCCGAGATCCGAGGACGGCCTATGGTGTATATAAATGGTTCACCGTTGAGAACTCGACAACATGCGCTCTGTGGCCGAGTGGTTGGCGTCGCGTGCTACGGAGCGAGAGGTCGCTGGTTTGACGCCCCGCTATGGAACTTTTTCTTCTCGTTTTTTCTTACAATCTGTTAGTGGCATAAATACACCAGTGAAGCCTTGGTGGACCCCAACATAAAATCCATTCATGTTAAAAAAATGTTTCATATCCTAGAATATACTTGAGCTTACAGCCTGTGGAGTTAACTTTTCACAGAAATATCTGAAATGAATATCTATCTGCTATTTCCTGCCAAACAGTCCTGGCCTTTAATCCATGCCACAGTAGCCACATTTCGACTGGGGCAAAATGCTGGAACCCTTTCGTACATGTATTTAGGTGCATAAATAATCTCTCGAGGCCAAAATCAATGCAATGTATTTCATGATTACAAGTCGTCTTGGTACATAACACCCACTAATTTAATTTCATTTAAATAACTAAGCTACTCTGTAAGCACTTATCCAGCCACTTGATGGTGTATCCAATGTAAAATGTAAAGAACCTTAAAAGTGAGCCTGCCATGGAGTGACATACCAACACCTGAGTGATCAGCCAGCCATATATTTTTCGATAATCTAACGTGCAGTTCCCGTCAGGTCTACGTGACACATTTAAAATTATGTTGCCATAAGTAGTTGTGCTTTTGAGTGAGCGAGTAAAATTTTATTGAATATTTCTGGTAGCATTGAGCAGAGTGGGGCTACAAGCAATCCAGCCAAGGCAACATTCTCAAGTCCTTGGTATGAACGGATTCTTTCATGTGTCAGATGGCCCACTGTTTATTCAAGACTTATTGTGCCATTTTTGCTTACAGCACTTGTGGAGGACATAACTTAAACTTTTAATGACAGGACAAATTGCAACATGACGTGCCATTGTTGGGGTTCCACTGTGAAATTACACTTTTATCCTGCATTAGTTCTTGCCTCGTTTGCCTTCACATTTACTGACAAGAAGCAGACAATCACTTACCTCCAGCAGCTCAGTTCAGTGATAATGAAGCGGACGTGAAGCTGCAACTTACAAAATGTAGTGGCAAGCATGGTTGCAAACTGCGTTGAAGAAAGCAAACCAAGAAAATATAGTGTGGCCTTTAAGGCTTTAACTTTGTAGCACTGCCTTTCCCAGTGTCAATGCTCTTGGTGCTCTTAACCCTTGCAGAGCATTCGCTGGCTCATGGATGGCTTTTGCAACTTGAGGCATTTTCAGGTGATCTTACTACATACCGTCATGCATGTTTCAAGTGCTACTGTTATAAACGTTCTACCACATTAGAAAAGCTGCTTTATAAAGCAAAATAAAGAAATATGCAAGCAGTATTTGTGAAATCAATAATGTATTGAAAATGAATGACAACATTGCTATCATAACGAAGGATAGCCTCCCCTGCAAACACACCATCAATTAGCCAGCCATCATTTGGCTGATGCACGGCGTCAGCTGATATTTGCCTATCGTAAGGCACCACCTTTAGTCAACACCAACCCACAATAGCCAGTGCCGGTTCGATCCTGACCGTGGCAGTCGCATTTCGATGCAGCCAAAATGCTAGAGACCGGTGTACTGTGCGATGTCAGTGCACATAAAAAAACACCGGACCGTCAAAATTTCCGGAGCCCTACACCACTACGGCATCCTTTATAGTCATATTATTGTTTTGGGGCATAGCACCCCTGGTGTCATTATCAGCAGTGGTCTGGTAGCGTGTGTGTGAAGTAGGCCAGTCACAAGGTAGTTTGCTATGAAATGCTGTTGCAAGTAGAAGACGGAAGTACAAGCATAGGCGTGTGCACAGAAAGGATGTGTCCGCCTCCCTCCCCCTCTTCTAATTATGAAATGGGGGCTGCTCAGTCGGCTCCACATTTTTTCTCAGTCAGACCTGTCTCATGGTTCCTTAATGGGGGATGCGGGAGAAGCATTTCCACAAGGCGAAACATTTCTACGTGCAGTGAAACGCATTTAAAAGCGGCCCCAAACTTGCCTGATCTCGTGTCTGTGCTTTGGCAACTCAAACTTTAAATGGCGTTTTCTTCTAACACTACTTTCCATCACAAAAGGAACATTTTCTCTGTAACCACTGCAGCTATCAACTGTAAACTTCTGCAACTTCTTTCTGATAGCATGTGTCTATTTTGAATAAAAAAAGTGTTGCCACCAGAACTGTGTTCTTGCAAAAGTTTTTCTCTAAGAAAAAAAGCCCTGAAATCCTTGTCATCAAACATCTAATTTTTTAACTAAGGAATGGTCATGCATACAATTATTACATTGCTTCAGAGGGGCACCCTGGGCACATGCAATAACCAGGAGAGATTTCACCATCTTACATGCAGAATCTTTTTTGGAAACGTTCCTTTGAAAAGTAAAAATAGTAATGTGATATATACTTCATTATCTTTAGAATAGCTTTGTATATTCTTGGCAAATTCACAAGACATCTTGTAAGACCTCCATTCAAGCCACTTGCAAAATTTTGTAGAATTTGCTTAAAAATAACTGAGCAATGGGCAGTAGTAGTTGCACACATGTCTTTGCTGTCTATCCCCGCTTAAAGTACAGGGTTATTGCCATGCCAGTTTTACACGATGAGCATAGCTGAGAACAACTGATGTTGCAATTCAAGTGTTTAACTCCTACCTTTATGCCCAAAAGGATGGGAACCAAAGGCACGCCATAGTGGGAAGCTCATCACTCGTTCATTGACATTCTTTTATCCATTCTGCCACTATTCTTCCAACAAGTGCCAGGAGGTTGGGTGCGGGCAGTGCAATGAAACTACAGGCAATGGCATTCCCTTAAGTACAATGCGACATCAGACTGCGTTGCGCCCTTGCTTCATCCATTGCTAGTTTACAGGAAATCCTGCATCTAGAGCAAGTTACAGAAAATGTTGCTTTATATATGTGACGCTACTTGCAAGAAATTTCTCAGAAGTGAAAGCATCCCTCAGACTGATTAGGAACACGGCCGTAATGTTGAATGGATGTACATCAGCAAGGGATAAGATTGACACAAACCAACAAAAAAAAAGGAAAGCTGTTCTTTTTTTATTGACATGCCTTTGGTTACACGGTTTGGACAAGACATCTATGTACAAAAAGCTTTATTACAGCAGGGGGCTAGGAGACTCGCCCAGAAAACCGTGACCAAGTTTTATTATTGACGGAGAGATGAAATGACTGTACAGTTTTGCCGTCATGTGCAATGTAAATGTTGCCCTTTGCAGTAAAACCCTTTTTGCCACGTTATTCTTGCTGCCAGGGCCCTTTAAAGATAAAAGATGCAATAATGGACATACATACCAACCAAAAAAAAGAAAGCCTGCTTTTGAAAAAAATAATTTGTGTTCATACTACAAACATTGAATTTCACAAAGAGGCTGTGCTTTACCAACACGATCTGAATACTACGTATTCTTTATGTGGTTTAGACACTCTTATGTTAGTTTTTTAATTCAGTTGCTAAACAACAAACCGTGTAGTATCTCAAACCTCATTTTCACTCCTTTTAAATAGCACTTTGTATATTGCTAGTAATCAAATATAACTGAATCAAAAATTTATAAGCATAATATGCCACCAATTATCTGGAAATTCCCACAAGCCTGAAATAAATCCCAGCAGTTACACCAAATTCAGCAGAATGGCAGCGCGAGAAGCGCAGGTAAAATTTATTGTACACCGCAAAATTCTTAACCTACTGAATTGGCATATTGCACAACATAAAAGCAATAAATGCACACTCATAATTGTGTTCCTGCGTAGGAGTTATTCGACACTCGAGAAACTTCCTTACAGAGATGCACTCTACAGGCTGCTAGTGGTGCTGCAGTGATGTACCAATAGATTTCAAGCAAAGTGCTTCCAGGGCTTGTACTAATAATGCTGTAAATTAATAAATTGCATGCAAAAAATTATTAGGCACAAAGCAGGAGCACTAGCAGCCTGTGAAGTGGACCAAACACATACATAGCAACATAATGTATCTAATTAAAAATATATATATGCATAACTTAAGATGATATGTACAAATGTGAGGGCATTTCTCAATGGTAACAGAGCAGTACGCCCGGCCACAAAGATACTTAGAATGCTGACGGGAAATCCAAACTTCTGACATCAATGGGATGAGACGGTTTTCTTAAAATGTTAAAACAACCGTAACACAAAATTACTCTGATGACCTGCTTCATGCGCCATCCCTTTTGCAGATTCAGCCAGCAACTCAAAACACCACTCAGCTTTCGACAATTTACTATTCTGCGGCACATTCAATGCCATGAAGTATTTAAGAAGAACTTCTTGCTAAGCGAGTTGGTGCATGTCTGTGGTATGTATCGTTGCGCATACAATCGAACGAACACGGGAAGCAAAGAAGCGTAAACGGAAAGAGCGCAACTTTCGTTCGCGCTTCTTTCCTTCCTGTGTTCGTCCGATTGTATCCGCAACGTTACATACATGCCATGAAGTAACTTGTTTGTTTTTCCCTTGTTCCAGAGCTGAGCATTCCAAAAATTTTTGCGGGCAGGCGCACGTCAGCATAAGCACACAATCGAGGCACAAACAAACTGAATTGCAGGCAGCACACCCTGGCAGCACAGTTCCGCAAGCTTTTCTTTTTCCCATTTGTTCTAGAAGCCTAGGTCATTTGGAGTAAGATGGATAAAAAGAAAATTGATTCGAAAAGTGTGTAATGATGTCTGATCAATATGCCTCACCAACAACATACACTACAACATGGTAAAAATACGGGTTACTCCGAACAGTCATAAAAATAAAGGCATTGCCAGTTGACAATGTAACCTGTCGGTTTCAAACCCACTCATGCTCAACCTTTTTTTTTTAAGTATTGATGTACAAACTGTGGCGCATGCACGCTGCCGCCCCTTCCTTGAACCTCTACAATGCTTTCATGGGTGACTGGGTGTATATAATAATGAGTTCTTTTTTTTTTTCTTTTTCCCAACTGCCTTACAACATCTATGTTGGAAATTGATATCACACAGTGAGATGAACTGCTTACTGCGACAAGGCCATGAAGTTTTCGTTTCCAGGAAGGGTAACTTCCCAGAAGAACAGATTTCTGTGAAAGTACCAGTATGCATTTTGTGACGTTCATCCTCAGTGCAGGCCTTGTAGTAGTAGTTCACCATGTGATTTTTCATACAACCAGTTGAGCAATCGCTTTTTCCTATGAAAGATGCTAGGAAAAACCATCCTGTGTCGAGCATACTTTCTCTCTTTTTTTATTAAGTGAGTCTTAATCACCGAGGACCCCTCATGTCAAGATCAAGAGCCAGGGGCTGATATCTGTGATAGAAATAGATGCTGTCAGCGGGCCAAGTTACCAGGCCGTGAGTTTTGTCAGCCTTCTCGTGCACCAGCTCTTCCCTTTGCGCACAGCGCTAATGGCATTTGAGCACCACAAATGATAAAGTCTTCCTACAAGCGAATCACTGCACCCGAACAGCACAGCAGTGGCATAAAAAATGAAACAAGCGCAAGCAGCACGGAGGTAGCAACTGAAGATTGTACCGAATTACAGAAAGGTTGGACACGATCATACAACAGTGGAATTGGTGAGGCAATAACAAGCTCCTCTCCTGAGCTGAGCTGCAGCAGTGCATTCAGTCTGTGAAAGCAGTTAGGTGAAGAAGTAACTCACAGTAATAGTGGTCACTCAATGCATAAAACACGATGCACATGGCATTAAAACTAGTCATGTATTCGAAGGCATCAGTTCGGCTAGTTCTCTCTCCGATGTGAAGGCATCGGAGAGGAAACTGCGCACCTTTACATAAAGAGTCTTCAAATTTGAGTTACCGAAATATTGCTGCGTGACGGACAGATTGTAAGTTGAATATGGCAAGGCGGAAAGAAAACCTGGCTTAGCATTTCTAGTTTCCTGCTTGCCAGGTAAGGCATAGAACACATTGCTCAAATGACGCTTAGAGGAATAAACAATTGGTCAAATCGGTTAAGCTTTCTCTTCAGAAGAGCACAAACAACACATGGACATGAAGGTCGACACATGACAGCGCCCATGTTGTTGTGTATTTTCATGTTCATTCGTTGTTTGCACTGTTCGTAAGATTAAGCTAACACTCATTTGCGGGGAGATCGTGAAAACAAAACTTGTGCACGTAAATCTTAAATTAACCACAGTTATCCTCAACGTGCTTGTTCCTCAATACTGAACCTGTAATGTTGGCAGGAGGCATTCACCACAACTTCTTGTAGGTGCGCCTTAATGACTTGGAATGCAACATTTAGCACTATAGTCAAACCTCAATATATCGAACACAGATATATCGAATTATTGCCTATATCGAACGGTTCCTATATCACGCGGGAAATCGCATGCATTATTGATTTTTTATTTCGAACAAAGTTTGACGTATAATAGATATATCGAACTCTGCCACTCCAAACCGCCCGAGCTCCATTGACAGGCGGCGAGCTTTCCCGCAACTCTCGAAAGTAGCGGTAGAGCGGCGGTTTACGAATGCTGCACACATCGATGGCGCCGAGAGCGCCACTTTAACGTAGCGGCATACGCGCGCCACAGCCTTGTGGTAGAGGTTCTTGAATGAGGAAAGTGAAGAGAAAAGCGCGGAGCTGTTATTGTCTTTCAATACGAAGGCACCGACACGGCTTCGCGCGGGGGAAGGGGGAGTAGGAGGTAAAGATTGAGGAGGAAAGTATAGGAGGGAAAGGACGCAGACGACTGTCTCGGACGCGGCCTGCGCTGCCGCCGGGAAAGGGAAAGCAGTCAGGCGAGCCCGCATGGGCACGCCATGTGCGCGCTTTACAACCGGACTCACGCCGCAGCTTTGCAGTCGTTGCAGTCTCTATGGTGTCAACGGCACACTGTGCACTTGTTGCAAGCTCCTCCCCCGTAGCATCAGCAGGCATCGGTCGTTGTGCTCGCAGTGTTCGTGCGTTCGGAGTTAGGCCTGTCGCGCGCTGTGGTGCGCGACAGGCCTGACGCCGAATGGCGGAGCTCACGGATGTGGAGATTGTCGCCGAAGCTACTGCTGAGCAGCCAAATGAAGACTCTGCCGAGGTGGATCCCGCAAGCGCTGATGGTGCCCCGCTCCCGACATCAGCTGAGGTCGTAGCTGCCTTGGCCCTTGTGCGCCGCCACTGCGGCGCGATTGAAGGCACCGGCCTATCACTTATGGATCGCCTGGACTATATTGAGGACGCAGTCGTCAAACACGCCATGGCCAACAAAAAGCAGGCTACTCTTTTTCAATATTTTAAACCAACACAATAAATACTATGTTTGAATCTTCAAGTGAGCATTTACTGCACAACGCTTGAACGGTTCGTTGGTTGTTTTCAGCAAGCTGTTGACGCATTTTTTTTGTGATTTTTTTTATATCGAATTCTGGATATATCGATCTATTTCGCGATCGCCGCACCGTTCGATATATCGTGGTTCGACTGTAGATAGTTTTGTTTTAATGAAGTTAAAATCAATAATTTGTACTGGCAAAAAATATGCTAGTTTCAGATCATAATGCACACAGGAATAATGAGACGCACTGACAACTGCTCATAAGCCATTCACTGGATCTTTCATTTGCCAATCTTAGAATCCGAGACGGACAACACTGACTTAAAAACAGGTAGATATTAGTGTGCAGCTACTACACAGCTTTTTCTTGCAAGCGGCAATCATTGTGCATGAAGCACGCAAACTTTCTTCAAAACCACCTGTCATAGGCTATGCTTGAAAAGAAGTGCCTCAACTGCCTTTTACAATATATCCCTTCGATTTCTTTCAAACTTTCCCGCAACCCGAGGAAGAGAACCGCCAGGATATAGTGAGGCAGGCCGACACAGCGCCTTCGATTTCTTTCAAACTTTCCCGCAACCTGAGGAAGAGAACCGCCAGGATATAGTGAGGCAGGCCGACACAACGCCGCATTTCTAGACACTTTTCATTGTAAAAGTGCTTACCACAGATGCATTAGAACACTAGATCACTGAAGAAGTTCAGCGCACGAACAGGGCCCAAAATGCACATACCGAATTCAGTCCTCGACTCTCCCAGTTCCGTATGCACACTCACTCGTTCAGCTCTGTGTCAAGACCATTCGGCCACACATGCACACACGCACACAAGGAAAGGGCAAACCAACCAACCAAATGCAGACACCGCTGATCCGGAATGTTCACAGTCGGCGAGAGAAGTCTAGAGTGAATGCACCCATGCACATAAACACACGCACACCACATGACGACGTTGAAGAAAGGTGTCTCCTTCTCACAATGCAGGACGATGAGTTCTGTTACGCTACTCTTGTGTGATGTACGACACAATGTCCGTCACACTCTTCAGTTCGTCCTCTTCTCCCCCATCGCCAGCATTCCTTTGCCGCAGAATGTTCGTAATGGTGAAGCCGCCATCTTGCCCTTGTGGGTTTGAACCAGGGGGTGGTGGAGGCCCTGCCCCCCACTGAGGCTGGTCAGGGCCGGGGGGGCCTTCCGAATAGGAACTGCCCGGGGCTGGTGGTGGCGGTGGCTGCTGTGGTGGTGGGGGGTGATGAGGAGGAGGTGGCCCATAGCCACTTTCTTCAGGAGGAGGGGGAGGCCCATAATAAGCGGGCGGCCGATTGTAGTAACCAGGATGAGGGTGCTGGTAGCCTGACGGCGGTGGTGGAGGATGGTGATGTGGGTACCGGTAAGGGCCGGGTGGACCAACAGGAGGATGTGGCGGAGGCCCTCCACCGTAGTAGCCTGGGGGTGGCTGATAGGTGTCGGGAGGCCGGTACTGGTCTCGATACTGGCCTCCCTCCAAGGGCGTCAGATGCCGGCCCCGTCCGTGAGGTGGGAGTGGCGGCGGATGAGGATGCTGAGGAAGAGGAGTGTCAAGGCTCGTGAACTGGGGAGGGCTGGGTGATCCACGTGTGTACGGATCCGCTGAAGTTGGTGCAAGTGGTCTCCCATAGGCACCGTCCATGGGCACACAGTCTCCATATGGGTCCTGATGCCCATACGGTGGCCGTGGTCCCATGAAAGGATATGACGGGCGAACTGGCGGGTAGTGCCCTGGTGGAGGTGCGAGACCCCTACTATTGCCCAGGGGTGGAACTGGTTGTGGCAACGGTTCTTCCGGAAACCCCTTTTCCTCCAGGTCTTCTTCCTCGGGTGGAAAGCCCTTGTTAGAGTCTTCCTCCTCTTCGTCTTCGGGAAAGCCCTTATCGTCACCTGCCAAACGCATCGGGGAAACACTGCGGCGGGTTTCTGGAACTGCAAGAAGGCGTCGACTCAAGTTGGGAGAGCCTTGTATCGCAGCTACAACCGCTGGCCTGGTGCTTGCCTCGCCAAGAGAAGCACTCTCCTGGGGAGGATTAGGCTGCGAGGTAACGGGACAATCAGGAGGCGACTGCTTTGCGGGAGAAGGCTCAGTGCTCGCAGCTGGAGGTTTGTTTCCACCTGCTGCCTCAGCACCGCAAGGTGTTGCTTTCGATGCCTCTTTGCTATTGGATGTAGTTGGTTTAACTTCTGCTGTTTCCTTGACTTTCTCTTCATCACTTTCATCATCAGATCGAATTATGCGGCGGTTCTTGGCGAACTTCCTTTCTCCATCATCCGAGGCAGCATCGCTGCTCTCCTCCTCTTCTTCCTCGCTTTCATCCGTCTCTTCTTCTTCTGAGCTGCTTCGCAGCTGCTTCTTTGGCTTCTGTGGGGCTGGCTTCTTTTTTTCTGGCTTGCTGGTCTCCTTCTGCGGCTTCTTTGTCTTCTTTTCAGAGCTGCTGTCATCTTCCTCGCTGGGACCTTCATCTTCTTCCTCAGAAGAATGTGGCTGCCGCTTAGCTGTTTTTCGCCTGCGGTTGTCGTCAGAGCTCTCCTCCTCAGTGAACTCTGCCTCTTCCTCCTCGGATGTGGAGCTGGCTCGCCAAGTGCGCCTGCCCTTGCCTTTCCGCTTTTTGTTGCAACGCCACTCCTTGTCACTCTCGGAGCTGCTTCTGGCCCGGCGCCGCCTAGAACTGAGTGGTTCACAATAGATCAGATGCGCAGCACATACTTCTTAATAAATATCACTACTTTTCAACTCTATTGATACAATATGCAAAAAAAGAGAAAAAGATACAGTGCAGTCCACTTATAACGATATCGAGAAAACCTAAAAATATGATCGTTATAACCGGTGATCGTTATATCTGGACTGCCGCCAAAAAATCGTCGCCGGACGTACCTTTTGTAGCTCCAGGCTTCATTTCGCTATTTTCACCAATTAATAAATATTGTAGATAGTAGGATGTCAAAAACAAGACTTTATTTCTTACTCCGAAGAACGCATCACGGGTTGGGCACGCCGAAGTAGTCCGAAATCTGCAGTTGCTTCCGCGGAAGTTTCAGCTTCACAACCGCGGTGCGCATAGCTTCCAGCTGCTGCGAAAACTCTGGCGGCATTCCTTTGATGTGCATAAAGTCAATCAGGGAGTCGATAGACATCAGTGCACCTTGTGTCGTCATCGACGGGGTCGTAGAGGCGCTGTCAACCTCCTCATCATTACTGTCGCTGCCGTCGCACAACGCCACCGCCTGTCGCGACAACACATCCGCGACGATTGCCTCGTCGGTGAGTTCATCGCAGAACGAAGCAGCACTGTCTGCCGTCAGGAAGTCCTCAACCGACGCGACACACCCGCTATCTGCATCAACAGTAGCGACGTGCTCCCAGAGCTCCGCCAGATCCGCAGTTTCCGTGCCGGTCTCGCTGTCGCTATCGCTAGACGAGGGAGGCTGGTCCTGGCGCACAAAGCCTGCCTTCTTGAAGCAGTTCTGAATGGTGGTCTGCCTCACCTCGTACCACGCGCCGTAAACGAAGCGCACGGCCTTTAGAAGGCTAATCTTTAGATCAGGGGCATCAGAGGGCCCGCCTGCATTGCCCGACGTACCGGGAGCCGAGCGGTCAATCGTTAACACGAGCCACTCGAGCATGCGTCGCCGGTACAACGCTTTAAAGTTAGCAATCACGCCGGCGTCTAGCGGTTGCAAGCCTGCCGTCGTATTCGGCGGCAGGAACATCAATTCAATTGATGTCAGCTTCGGGCTCACGTTGTGTGCGCTACAGTTATCAAGCAGCAACACCACCTTCCGCCCCTGACTTTCGATGACACTGTCCATCTCGAGCAGCCACTCCTCGAACAAGACACGGGTCATCCAGGCCTTCTTGTTGCTCCTATAGCAGACCGGGATGTGCTGATTCCTGAAGCACACAGGCTTCTTGGATCGCCCGATCACGAAGGACTTGAGCCGATGGCTCCCGTCCATATTCACGCAAAGTAATACGGTTACCCTAACCTTGGAGTGCTTACCGCCGGGACACAGATCGCCCTTCAAAGCATGCGTCTTCGATGGTGTCATTTGAAAGAAAAGGGCAGTCTCATCACAGTTGTAAATGTCTCTGGCTGAGAAGCGCTCCATCAATACGGGCAGGTTGGTCTGGAGCCACTGCTGCTTCGCCTCTGAATCGAGAGAGGCCGCTTCTCCCACCACGTTCTTGTACACAATGCCGTGCCGCTCTTTAAATCTTTGTATCCAGCCGCCGCCGGGTTTGAAATTCGGCCGACCAAGCAGAAAGGCCAAGTTTTTCACCTTTGTGGCAAGTATTGGCCCACTAATCGGCACATTCTGGGCACGGATCGACAAGAACCACTGGTAGAGTGCCTCTTCGACGTCTGCATACAAGGGCTCCCGAACTCTCTTCCGCTCGTCGGCATGGCCACTGGTTCCAGCCTTCAAAAGCGCGGTGCTTCCGGCTTTGAGGACGGTCGAGATCGTCGACTGGGCGAGCTCGTATTTTTTTACGAGGGCGCTCACTTTAAAACCGCGTCGCGAATCCTGCAAAATATTCGACTTTGTCTCAAGCGACACGGCCTTTCGCTTCGTCGGTGCCACAGAGGGTTGTCTCTGCTCCGCTCTAGACGTTGCTCGCGCGATCGCTGAGAAAGAGAGACTGACCGACGGCGGGGTGGGAGCAGTGGGAGGAAGAAAGCACAGCCAGAGGTACACAGCCGGAATGCCAACGAGGCCCCGCCCCGATGCCGCCGCGCCGCTTTGCTTTTCGATTTTTTTTTTTTAAATTCTCTCAGCCTCTCCGCGGTCAACGCGCGGCGAGGCGCAAAACGTGACACAGCTCGCGCCATCTGTAGCGGGTCGCGCCAACTCGCGATGCTCTCCTCGGCTTTTTGAACGGCCGGGACGCACTGCCGGCGCTGTGCTGCAGTGGCGGCAGATACGTACTCGCCTACGCTAACTTTTCGTCTTGTCTCGGCATAGTTCGTTTCAGAGGAACTTATCAATCTAAATGTTACGATTATTCTGAATGAAACATGCCGTCCACGGCAAACTTTTCATCGTTGTATCCGATATGCGGTGGATAACATATCGTTATATATGGTTTTTTTCCCCATAGCCCCAATGCATAAAATGAGACTGTTAAGTCGACCCATCGTTATAACGGATATATCGTTATATGTGGTATCGTTATAAGTGGACTGCACTGTAAAGCGCATGCTGAAGGTAGTACCTGGTACAATCGGAATTCGTAGCAGCCTTTGCAGAGCGAATTCAAGCATATTAAAAAAATTTCGACACATCGAGAGAAATTTTTCAAGGGGTGAGGTGCTACAGTACCCAACTGCACAAAAAATACTGGCTTAAAGGGACACTGATGGCCAAGGACAATTTATGTCGTAGTGAAACCTCAATGTATGACGTCTAAAACGGCAATATTATCAATGATAGAGCCTTACTTATAGAGATATTAAGCTAAATGTATCACATGACGTGCGCCACGAGTGGGACAATTCTGAAATGAATCCGATGATGTGGGAGTGTCTGCCTAGAACTAATCACTAGTAATCAAACTAGCCGCAATAAAAAAAAAACTTTTCATGTATACCAAAAGTTGTAATGAAATGCTGCTTCGCCATTCTTTTTTGATTTATAAAAAAAAATAACCACCTGGCGTTACAATGGAGAATAATGCGAGTAGTTAAAAGATTCAGTTTTTTGGCTGGTTAGGCTAGATAGGTGGTGCTATATAGCAGGGCCCAGTTGAACTAAGCAAGCAGAATCATGGCCTCCGAAATTGCATAAAGTTGTCTAATAGTCGTTGTTGCTACCGTGGCTCCCACTACTTTCGCTCTGCTGATACTGGTGCTGGTGGCTGCGCAGTAAAGGCGTGCAACACTGGGCACACAAATAGTGACGCTAAGCATTTTCTTTCATGCGTGGGTGATTCGAAGTGCGCTAACATGATGCGGACCATTAAAATAGGATTTTATTTCAAAATAAGCACTTCCTTGGCACAAAAATAGCACTACAAGGATTCTGGACCACTATTTCAACAATCAACGTCAACTTAATATTTACTTTTAGTGTCCCTCGAAACTACGATACAATCCTTTTTCACAGAACAGGGACACGAGGGAGGCTAGATAAAGCCTCTTAAGCAAGTGACTAGCAAACACTGTCATTAAGCCCCAAAAAGAACATATGGTAGCTGCACACCACTATGATACTGATCAAAACGGGGATGGCTCGACTCTGAACTTCAAGGTAAAATGCAGAAAAAAGTCTACTAAGGTTAGCCAAAAGTAAATAAGGTTCAATAATCTTCCAGCACATTTCGGAAATTATTTGAAGGGTCTTGACGCTGGCATTTGCACATACTAATGTTTTCCAAGGGCCTCAAAGATGGCAAAGAAAGCTGTACTAATATACTACTCGATGTACTCTGCATGCGACAGATGCCTTTCTTCATCTATGAACATTCGCGAATTCATATTTGACACCTCCTGCAGCACATGGCGGTAAGATTTACACTTTTCAGACCAATCTGAAACTAGCTCAAGTTAAAAGCGTGATTCAACTACCTATATTATAACAGCATAAGACCCAAAACAAACTGAAGGAATAGAACCAGGACAGGAAATACTAGCATAAGATGTGGCATAAAACTTATGAATTTATAGATACTGTAGGTTGAGTGAATAAGAGCAAGATGAGAAACAACTCACGGAAATATCAACAACATGCAGGAAGAAATGCATAAAGAAGCTTTCGCTACTTTTACTTACGCGTGCCACCTTTCGACGCCTGAAACACAACCATAATGCAAGAAGGCAGAAGCTTGTCACATTGGCTGGTGTACTGAGCATGGTGGTCTAATTAGGAACTGTCAACAGCACAGTCATAAATATGCACTTATAATTTTACCCTTGTTTATAAAGTCATTAGCTGCCAGCTGTTACATGATTGTATTCAATATCAGTAGCATACTGTAGCAAGCTACTGTGGTCATCCCACCAGCCCCTTGAATATGGGTTCCGATTTGTATATACCAGTATTGGTTTTCATGCTAAAGCCATACACTTCCTAAAATGTTACCGTATTTTTGCGCGTATAACCCGCCCCTGCATATAATCCGCACCCCCACTTTCAGCTCACTGAGAAAGAAAAAAAAAATCCTCGCGTATTGCCCGCACATTTGATATACAGGAAAGGCTGTACAAAAGCTACTGCTCAAGCAACATAGCACATATGTAGACGGAAAAAGCATTATTTAGCAAGCAGAATACGCTGTCTGCAAGGCCAGTCACAATTCACTCACTGTCGCTGCTCTCGCTAGAGCTATCACTTGAGCCGCAGTCCTCACTATTATGCACAATGTCATCTTCGGTTCCATCCATGTTGTTTGTGATGCAGCATTTCTTGAAACTTTTTCGCACCATCTCACCTGGAATGGCCTTCCATGCCTCGACAATCCACTTGCAGAATAGGGCAATATCAGGTCTTCGGACTCGCCCTGTCGGCGTCAAGTCGTAGCAGCCTTCGGCCATTCACTCTGCGTAATAGCGCTTGACATGCGCTTTGAAGGGCTTGTTAAGCGACACTTCTACAGGCTGCAACATTGACGTCATTCTACCGGGTTTAACAACTAAGTCGGTACCGTTGCGTGAAAGGCGGTCCTTCACTTCCTCAGTTGTGTGGCTGCGGAACGAGTCAAGAACGAGCATGGACCTTTTTGCGAGCATCGCACCGGGCCTCTTCTCCCATACCGTCTTGATCCAGTCTACGAACAAGTCACTGTTCATCTACCTGTTCTCGTGTGCGCGCACCACCACACCGGCAGGCAAATGAACCTTTGGTAGAGTTTTTCTTTTCAAGATGACGTACGGTCGCAGTTGCGTGCCGTTGGCGAGGGCACAAAGCAAGACTGTGATGCGCAGTTTCGTGTTCCCGCCAGTCAGCACGCTTACCGAACTGCTGCCCGTCTTCTCAATCGTTGCGTCCAACGGCATTTCAAAATAAACAGGAGTTTCATCCGCATTGCCGATTTGCGAGAAAATGTAGTTGTGCTGCTTTCGTAGGCCAATTACATATCTCTGGTACTTGAGCAGCTTCTCCTCATAAGAAGCCGGCAAGCGTTGACATATTGTAGTCCGCCGTCTGATTGAGAGCCCTTGCCGCTTCATAAAGCGGTGCAGCCATCCGCGGCTCGCACAAAACTCGTGAGGTAGGCCTAGCTCCCTCGAAAGCCGCCGCGCTTCCACTTGGGCCATCTCGGTCGATACGGCGTGACCCCTGCTTCTCACATCTTCGATGAACTTTACTAGCTCCGCCTCCAGCTCAGGGTAGGCACCGGTCTTGGGGCCACGAAATGACCTACGGTCGCGGTGCGCGGCTTGTAGGCTCTCTTTCTTCTTTCTCCACAGTCGCACGCAGGACTTGTCCACATCGTGCCGTCTTCCCGCTTCGCGATTTCCAAATTCCTCGGCGACGGCGATGATCTTAAGCTTTTGCTGTGCCGTGAAAGCCTGCAGCCGTACGGTACTCATGGTGACAGAACAGATTGACTAAGGTTTGGCGAACGGGTCAATATGTGGAGAACTAGCGGTATCAGCGATGTAAAGAGCGCTCACACTCGGCAACAACATTACAGCACTACCCCTTCTAGTACACTGTAACAGCACCCTGGAAACAACAGAACCGAAATGTATGCCTGCTACCGCATCAAAAAGTAGTACATTATTTTACTGATAATATCTCTATAGGCACTATAACATCTTATTTGTCTTGCTGAAATAAATACTGCTTTATTTATTATGGAACTTACTTTATTTATTATGGAACTTTCTTAGACAGCACCACCTTTTCGGCAAGCCCTTTCCGAAAGTAAACATGACGTCCGTGACGTAGGGACATGTGAAGGGTCACTGAGAGGCCGCGAACGTCCAAAAAATATACTTGTGGTGTGACAGTGAGATTTTACACTGAACAATCGAATTGTCTCTCCCCAAATGTTTTTCTAAATGCTTCAACGGTGCAAGCAAGCGAAACCAAAATCGGCCGCAAGCTACCATGCTACTTGCGGAAACCGCCTCCGTAGCCTTCGCTACACTGTTAAGGGGCTTCACAGCACAACACGCATTGCTGTGAAGCAGCACTACAGAAAAAACCCCGCGTATTATCCGCACCTCCACTTTGCCACTGAAATTTTTGTGTTTTTGGTGCGGGTTATACGCACGAAAATATGGTATGAAAGTATGCACAGTCAAGCCACATGTCGTCTCACACAACCTTCGTTATATGTGAAGATTTGTTATACAGGCACAGTTGCACTCAATATGACTTGCAACACAGTGGCCGCAATCAAAGGCACTGCAAACCTACACATTCACACCAACGAATGTTAACAGCTTTAGAAAACAGCAGCAGTTGAAATGGCATTATTTTCACTAATTGCTCTCTACGCCAGTGCTGCCAAGCAGTCCTGGCACCACATTGAACATGGGCGGCTTGTTGCAGCTTATATTGGTTGCGCCAGCACATTCACTGCACCGCTTTAATAACATGCACATTTTTCATTTACATTGTTGTCAATGATAATTCGTCATAATTGTGGCCGCTTTATCACGGTCCCACTGTGTTTGCTTTGAAAACGTGCACAGATTGATGACAATCTTTGGAAGCCATTAACGTTAAGTTCGTTGCGCTTTCCGACGGTGGTGTGTTTCGTCACTCACCTGCTCTTTTTCACTACGGGAGCAGCCTCTTCATCGTCCGAAGAGAGCTCCCGGTAGTTGACTTGCTTGGTAGCTGCACGCCTGGTGCCATAGCCACCATCGCTGTCCGACTCGTAGTCATCATCCATCACTGGCAACGATTAGAATCATTCCATAAGCACAGATCAAAACCGTGATAGTCAGCGTACATGACGGTCGAATGGTTCTAGAAGACTAGTCATTTTGTCGAAAGGATAATGCGCTCGAGGTACGAAAGCATTTGCTGCAACGAGGACATTTAGGTAGTGCAAGTTGCTACACCACACGATTCTGTGGAAGAATAAAACTGTAACTGGCACTCCTGCAGCGCTACTACAGGTGGCTATTTGTAGTAAACCGATTTGTTGTTTCTGCCCTGCATCCAATGACACAAACACGGGGGCGGATGACAAGATGTCATTTTCTTTCGCAGCCTGCAGCGCTGCACTTGCTGAGCATATTCGATTGCAACATACCACAGTTGACTCTCATTAAACGAAACCTGAAAGGACCGGGAAAATCTGTTCCCTTCAACAGGAGTTTCATGAACTGAGAGGTGAATTGGGGGCGGTATGCAGAGATGAAACCAATCATATCAGAGACATTTGTTCCATTTAAGCAGTGTAGGGGTGCTGACACCCCCCCTGTAAAGTTGTCTGCACTGCGTGGCGCACGTGTCTCGCCCCAAGGCTTTATTTCGGTGGTGACCACCGCCGGGCGATAGATGGCATTGTGTTCGCTTTGAGTACCACTGTTGGTAGAGTGGTAGCGCCGGCGGTGGCCCCTGGTGGAAGGCAGGCCTTGGTGGTGGGCGAGAGTTGAGCGAGCCTGTTCTGCGCGTGGTGGCTGCCGCGAACGGTTGTCTGTAGCGTGGGTCCCCGGTGCTCGGCACAGCGGGCTTCGCGCCGGGGTCCCACATGGAAAGTCAGGCGTTGGCGACGCCGCCTTGGGTATGTGTTAGTGTGTTGTGTGTGTTTATCATGTTATTGTGTGTTTAGTGTGTCACTGCATTATGTTGTTTGTATGGTAGCGTGTTAGTTAAAATTGATGTAACATTCGGCGGACGATATCGTCGTCTAAATTAGTTAATAAATGTATGTATGTTGTGTGCTTTGTACCGACCGCGTCTGCTATGTCCGTTCACTCCAAGAGCGTGGCGTGCGCTCGCCTCGCCGAGACCCCACAGCAGCAGTTTGGTTAATCACATTTACAGTTACTAATAGTCCACCGTATAAACTATTCATAAAGGAAAGAGCTATAAACTTAAGGGCTCACTTTTTTTGTAAGACACAATATTAATGAAAACTAATACACAATCATGCAAAGGAAATACAGGGGTTGTTAGAAGTAATTCTAATGTAAATGTGAAGAAAAAAAGTGGACGAAAAGATGACTAGCCACCAGCAGGGACTGAGCCTGTGGCCTTCGAATAACATGCCTGATGCTCTACCAACTGAGCTACAATGGCGGCTAATCCGCAATCCACTTTATGTGGTATATATGTGCACTTAAACGTGGGAGCGTCAATCAAGCCACCTATTGCTATTACAGAGAGTGTGGAACAAGCTTTATCTGCCTGTTTGGTGTCACATAGCATGTGATCTTATTACAAGCTGGCAACGGACCAATAATTTCTCACGCACTACCTGAAGGCATCAAGTCTGCCAGAACGAGACCCTCGCTATGAATGAAGAAAAAAAGTAAACTTAAGGGCTCATTTTCTTTGTCAGACAATAATAATGAGGAATAACAGGCAATGATGATTGTTGGATTGATTGATTTGTGGGGCTTAACATCCCAAAACCACGCTATGATTATGAGAGACGCCGTAGTGGAGGGCTCCGGAAATTTCGACCATCTGGGGTTCTTTAACGTGCACCCAAATCTAAGCACACAGGCCTACAACATTTTTGCCTCCATTGTAAATGCAGCCGCTGCAGCCGGGATCCCGCAACCTGCAGGTCAGCAGCAGCCGAGTACCTTAGCCACTAGGCCACCGTGGTGGGGCAGGCAATGAAGCCAACGAAAGTAGAGGGCATGTCATTAGGAGAAACTGTCATGTAAATGTGAAGAGAGAAGAAAGAAAAGTGGAAGAAAAGATAACTTGCCAAGAGCGGGGACCAAACCTGCGACCTTCCAATAACGCATCTGGTGCTCCACTACTGAGCTACGGTGGCAGTCAGGGTACTTGCGTCGAAGCATCATTGTCTGTTAGTTCTTATTAATATAAGCTATTCAGACATTCGAAAAGGGAGCATAACAGGAGAGCACTGCAGGGCAACACAAATGAGCTCAGCCATGTGTCGTTTATGTGCTGATGGTTGTAGACAGTGAGCACAAAGGTGGCCGGCACTCATTTTCCAGGCACTCTGTGGCAGGTGCAATGGCTAGGCAAACAGAGATGGCTGGTAGCTTAGAGTGCACCATCTTCCTGGTCACACAGGTATTGATGGTTGCTTCAACTCAATTTCAGTGATGCGAGAGGGAACTGATGTGACTTCTGTTGACAAAGGTGGCCCCTAAGTACAACAAATTTTGACTGAATTAACTGCTGCAGCAAGGCTTAGGATTTAGGGGGGGGGAGGGGGCTTTTCCTAGTGACTAGCAATGCATGAACATAAGTATACATTACTGGTCACTCCGACCCCCTAACCTTGGACAAACTAATAAAACTTAAGGCACTGTACTGGTTGGCAGTTCACAGAGATTTAACTCATGAGATGTCTTAAAAGTTGAATGTGTGTGCAGCTACAGCGCTGTCCACTAATGACGATTTTGCAAGTTTTTTGCAGTCCAAATACAATCAGCTTGCTGAGAGCTTCTGAGCAGTTCCAATTACATGAAAACTCAAGAGATTTTTAAATTACTGAGGCTACACTGATTGATTTCTCCGGTTTAACGTCCCAAAACCACCATATGATTATGAGAGATGCCGTAGCAGAGGGCTCCGAAAATTTCGACCAACTGGGGTTTTTTAATGCGTACTCAAATCTGAGTACACGAGCCTACATTTCCGCCCCTATCGGAAATGCAGCTACCACAGCTGGGATTCGATCCCGCGACCTGCGGGTCAGCAGCCAAGTATCTTAGCTTACTGACATGTTTTGGCCGCAAATAACACAAACACAAAGTAAAGAAACCCTCAACAACAAGCACAAGCGGCACTTCCAACTAAAGTAGACCGGGCGCAAATCCATACTTACCGTATTTACTTGATTCTACCGCGTCCTTGATTGTAATGCGCACCCGATTTCCACGACGAAAAAAAGAAAATTAAGACATCGATTGCAACGCGCACCCAGTTTTCTCGCCGGCCCACACGATCACACCACTCGAAAAAACGACTCCTTTCGGGAGCGTCTTCCATTTAAATATGATGTACGGGGGGAAGCTTGTGCCCATCTGACGTGTAACAGAGCATTGCCGTCACTGTAGTTTTACCGTGGACCGACGTCAGTACGCGAACTTGCTTCGCCCCCTTCTTCTCAACGGTTGCGGTGCCAGGCATATCGAAGTAAAGAGGCGCCTGATCGGCATTCCCAATTTGCCCAAGCAGGTAGCCATTGTTGTGCCTCAAGTTAAGGACGAACCTGTGAAAACTGTGAAGCTTTTCATCGTACTCCTCCGCAGAACTTTTCGCATATGCCCGTTCACTTTCGGAAGGAAAATCCTTTCCTCTTCATAAAGTTAGTTAGCCAGCACCTGCTCGCTTTAAACTGACTCCGCATTAGACCTTTTTCTAAGGCTAACTGCATAGCCCGCACTTGGAGCACTTCTGTCGTCACGGGCCGCTGTGCCGCTCGCTGCTCAAGCACATACTCGCCGAGCAGCTCTTCAATTTGCGGAAACCGACCCTGCTGTGGTCCACTGAAACTTGCCTTTGCGTGAAGCTTTGCTGTCGACTATCTTCTGCTTTTGTTTCTGCCAGTCTCGCACGCACGTTTCAAAAACTCCGAACGACCGCGATGCAGCCCGATTTCCGTCCGTTTCTGTACACGCGATGACTTCCCTTTTAAAAGCGGCATCGTAGTGCACTCGAGTTTTGGAGTCGGCCCTTCCATGCCGTCGATGCTAATGCACTACAAGATGACGAACTCCTCAGCACACGTACGAAGTGCTGCACATGGGAAACACATAGGCAGAAATGACCGACGCGTGTAGGTGGCCACCATTTTGAAAATGCCGATGGCAATAGAATAATCGTATTCATTTTTTTTTTTTCGTACTCGTTTCTAACGCGCATGTGATTTATGAACTCGCTTAACCGGAAAAAAGGTGCGCGTTAGATTCGAGTAATTACGTTAAGTAACAACATACAGACATGCGCAGTCTTCACACAGAAGCGCATGTCTGTATGTTGTTACTTAAGTCTGGATTTGCGCCCGGTCTACTTTAGTTGGAAGTGCCGCTTGTGCTTGTCGTTGAGCGTTTCTTTACTTTGTGTTTGTGTTATTTGTGGCCAAAGCATGTCAGTAAGCAAGTACCAACTAGGCCAACAATCAGTATTGTTACAAGTACCTTAGCCGCTAGACCACCGTGGTTGGGCACTGAGGCTACACTGTATTATGAAAATGTCCCAATGGCTATACAGTGAAAATTTTAAATTTAGTTTGCTTTCTTCTAAACTCCCTACACAAAACACTGGACAGCTGTACATGATAGGAGAGCACGGTGACTTACCGAAGTCATCTCGACGATAGCCAGAGCGGGTAGTCTTCCCTTTTTTGCGGGAAGGAGCAGCCCCACCACGACGTCGACACCTCGAGCTCGCTTGCCAGTCCGAGCCCGATGATGGGGGGCCGTCACTCATCGCACTTGACGCGCTTGCTTCTGATTGGCTTGCACTGGTGGGCACAAGAAAAATGGGACTATGTTATTGGTACTGGGATACTTCCTACCAGAGGGATGTTGACAGCTGCAGTAGACAATGTTACAAAACTCCATGTCCGTTCATACTGTTTATTGCATAGTCTTTTCTCCCCATTTCCTCTTCTAAAGACAGATTCACACTCTTTCAACCTCCCCCATGCCTATCGTTGGCATAGTTACCCAACAAGAATGACGCTACCCATGAGTTGGCACCCAGGAGTTGCACACCAGGAAAAGGACACAGCACATTGCAGATGCATGAAGTGAAGGAGGAAACGGTTTACTAACCAACGTAAATGTCTGAAAACTTATAACCTTTTGGTTTTGTGACTCCAGCCTTCACTTTTGTTACTTGAGGCCATCTTTCTGAGCATAGTAAGTCTTTTCAGGATAGCTGCCATGGCTGAGCCCCGGCTGTGATTCTTTTCTACGTGTAATTTCCAAGTCAAGGGGAAGCTTTGCTTGATGGGATGCTGTCAAATACCCTGCCGACTAGGCCTAACAAGCACGAACAGCCTCATCTGTAGTGATTACAGGTAACTTGCTGTTTGGCACTGAGTCAACAAAACAGATTTCAGTGGCCACAATTGGAAAATGAAGGAATCACATTGAGAATGAAAGAGAAGACAAGCATGGCATGTGCAACACTCTGTTGGTAAAGACTTGGTTCTAGGTTTTGACATAGCATGTGCTCTACTGGAGCAGTAGTTGTTCTATCTGATGGCATATCAATGCAACTTAAGTTTTCACATATCACAGCATCAACAGCAGCGGAGCTCAAAGCGCTACAAGGTGCAGCCAAGTACATACTTCGGAAGCCATCTAATCAATGGGCCGTCTTTTGCGACTCAAGGTCAGTCATACTAACACTACAGTTTGCATTATGGCATGGACTACGCGAGCAACTGGTGAATGAAGTAAGACAATACAATCAAGCACACGAGAATGGACATGATAAACATTTCAACGACTGTCGAGCCATTGGGGAACTATCGGTGCCGATGAAGCTCCACGATCGACTCATGAAAAAGACCTGCGAATCCCCACGCCAATCTCTAAAATAGACGCGGCGCGAGAACTGCCGTCGCTTACTCATCACGTCACACTCCTACAATGGAATACGCAGAGTTTCTCCAACTCAGGCACATGTTCTATCAAGCCTTACTTACAACTCTGCTTTCTATTTAGACTATCCGGACGAGATGAAACTTTCTTGTGTCGCATGTGGTTGGGAGTGGCATTTATGAACGCACGCTCTAATCTCATAGGAATGGCTCACAGTGAGGCATGCAACTCATGTGACTGTGAGGAGACGATTGAGCACATTTTGTGCCACAGCCCATCTTATCAGACTAAATGACCTGTTCTTGGAGTCAAACTACACCGTCACAGAGCAAGAATGCCTCGCAGTCTTCGCAGTGCAGTGCTTCTGGTCCTACCTGTACAGACGCCCCTTTACCATCGTGACAGGTCATCATTCGCTCTGCTGGTTGGTCAATCTGCGTGACCCAGCTGGTCGACTAGCGCATTGGGCACTCCGTCTGCAGGAATACGACTTTACGGTTTCCTATAAAAGTGGTCGTCGTCAGGCTGATGCAGATTGTATTTCGCGACTACCACTATCAACGGACTGTGATGCGGGCAACTTCAACACTTACATCGCATCATTGGACCTGCCATTTCCTGATACCAATGCCTTCAAGACTGAGCAGCAAAGGGACCGCACCACACAGCAGCTCCATCCTACCGAGTCAAGAACATGAGCGACTCGCTTCAGCATCCGCGACGGGATACAAAAAGAACTACCCTACGACCAGCTCACGATATCTACTCGTGGTTCCGAAGAGTCATCGCATTTCCGTCTTGCAGGCTATGCATGATTATTCAACGTCCGGCCATCTAGGCACAGTGAAAACATTTTGCCAATTTCAAGAAAGGTTTTACTGGCCAAAAATGCGCCAGACGACGGAACAGTAAGTCTCTAGTTGCAACGAGTGTCAACGTCGCAAGCGCCCTTATCAGTTCTCCTCCAGGGCGACTACATCCTGTTTCACCCCCTAGAACTCCATTCGAGCAAGTTGGAATCGACCTTCTAGGGCTCTTTCCGCGGTCTTCTAATGGCAATCGCCTGATAGTCGTATGCACCGATCATTTGACACGGTACTGCAAGACAGCTGCTATACCATCGGCGACTGCAGCTGAGGTGTGTTTATTCATGCTGCATTTTGTGGTTTTATGACATGGACCTTCTAAAATTGTTATTAGTGATCATGGGGGACAATTCACTGCAGACGGGATGGCAGAGATGCTTCGTCTATGAGCTTCAAGCTTTCGGCACTTCACGCCATATCATCCCCAAACAAACGGCCTGAAGGAACAAACTAACAGAACTCATAAATATGCTATGTACGTCCCACAAGAACTGGGACGGCGTGCTACCTTTCATCACTTATGCATTTAAAGACTACTGGCTACAGTCCGTTCTTTCTTCTGTATGCTCGGCCGCCTCGACATACCCTCAATACCGTCTTGCCGTTTTTGGACCACTATGATTCCGGTATATCTGAGATCGTCTGCCGTGCAGAAGCAGCCCAACGTCTTGCTTATCTGCGCACTCTGGCTTCACAAGATCGCTTGAAGGCACGCTTTGACTGTCAACGTTAACACATGACGTATAATCGCGGAGACTTCGTGTTGTTGTACACACCAACTAGAAAACGCGCGTTGTGTGAAAAACTGCTAGCGCACTATGCGGGACCTTATGTTGTTCTAGACTGTAAAAGCGATTTAACTTACCACGTAGTGCGTCTTCATTCAAATGGCCGACGGTCTGCAAAGATTGAACTTGCCCATATAGCACATGTTTGAAGCGCTTTATTCCCAGAGAAACCCTTTAACTAGCCCGGTGGGCTTCGTCTGCGCGGAGGGAAATGTTACTGCATATGTGATTTGAGTATGAGCCTCTGGGTAGCGAGGAACAAGGAGATTAAGAAAAGAGGACGTTTGGTTAGAGAGAAAGGCCTCCGGTGCGTGACACCTTCGAGTCTACCAATACGTCACACTAGAATAAACCCTTTCTTACAGGTAACAATATATTATGGAGAAGGCTTGGAGGAATACAAAACTCAACAAAACACAAAATCTTTTTTTTTTTTTCAAATCACGGTTTTTCAACCCACATCTCCCCTTAAACATTTCAATTGCATACTTCAACACTTTGATATGTGCGGCTGATTGGTCTACATGCATTGCATGTGTGTAGCCTTTGAAAAATGTTTCAGCTTGAGTGCGAATATTCATGACTGGCAACAAACATTACAAGTCACGTGTGCGAATATTCCAAGTTTGTATTCATAATAATCGTATTCGATGACACGTATTCGAAAAGTTTCGAACGTTCAATTTTTTCGAAAATTCCATGGCATATCTTACTGAAAAGAACCTCCGATGTTGCGCGCTTACGACAAGTGCATCAACCTATGCAGTGATTACTGGGACTTCGGCGCGAATGCTATGATGTCTGCACGGAAATACACTGGCGCGTGATGACGGTTACCGATGAACGTGCCAGCACATCATCGCGAAAAATCTACCATCGATAAACATCTTGAAGAATCTAAATTATGAAGTGCCTGCTCGGCAGTACGTACGTGTGGGTTAACACTTCAGCACCGCTACCGCTCGTGTAAGCATAGTGTAAGTGTACAGAACGAGATTCTGCT
The DNA here is from genome assembly GCF_043290135.1 of Rhipicephalus microplus. Lineage (NCBI taxonomy): Eukaryota > Metazoa > Arthropoda > Arachnida > Ixodida > Ixodidae > Rhipicephalus > Rhipicephalus microplus. The sequence goes on along the minus strand of NC_134700.1, from coordinate 98,026,685 downwards.
CGTAGCCGCGCCCTTGTGAGCGGGATTGCTTTATTAAAACGTGTATCACTCGTACAAAAGAAGGCTACTTGCCGTCGCTGCACTGGCCCGACAAAATACTCATCACACCTTTGCCCATTCCGGTGCTGATCGAGCAAAACGTCACTGCACAAGGCCAAATACACGCGCACGTTACAGCGAGCGGAGCTAACAGAGTGAGCTTAGTAGCAAGGCGATGCACTGCTGCAACTAGCTAGGGACGCCTGGCTCGACGATATGGCAGGTAAGGCACATCATGTAAAGCCACGCTGGTTTTCTCTTTATGATCGCCGCAAAACTTACACACACGCACTGGTGAAAGCTTGACGAGCTGCCCGTCAGCTCTGCCGCTCTGTCAGTAACGTCAGCATGTATTCCCTGTGCTGTAGTGCCCAAATGCTTTGATGGTAGCGCATCATCATGCGAATGAGCCGAAGCGTTTTTCCACGCAATGGCAAACAAAGGCCACGTACTTTCGTTGACGTTAGCATGGTGTCATCACATATATTTCTCTGTTGCTAACGGCGGCGCACCTAAGGTGAAGGAAACTTGAGCCAGTTACTGCGTAGTTACACAACATTCCCAACAGCACCTTGCATTCCCCGACAAAGACAGGCCCTCAAGCCGAAACATTGTAAGAAATAGACATTTTTCTCACATTCATCTGTCGTTCCTCAATGCGCGCACGCACACACACACACACACACACACACACACACACACACACACACACACACACACACACACACACACACACACATATATATATATAATGCCACGTTTCATTTCCCAAGTTTTCGTTATCGTCCCAAAACACCACACGATTCTCAGCGCAAACCGCGCCTGCAGTTTTCGAGAAGGTTCCGGACTGTAGTAGATCATTTCGATAAGATCACCCCCACTGTGCGAACCGTACAGATTGTTCTGGAACCTACGCCACCGCCAGCGATAACGCTAGAACATTCGATGGCATGAGTATAAATGCCGACGCGCTTCGCCGCTTGTCAGTTGTTGATCGAAGGCCAACGCTCCGTTCGCCGCTATCAGTCCGAGACAGCTATCTGTGCGAGACTGCTGCTGTAATGGGACTTTCCGTTTACCGGGCACAGGTTCGCCCAAATAAACAGTTAAATCCCAACACGAAGTCTCCTGTCTTCGGCCACGTCACGACCCCGTGACATCTGGTGGAGGTGCTGGGTAGTTCATGTACCGGACGCCCCCGTCAAGCCGTGAACCCAGCCCACGTTGCGGAGAAGACACTGACACCATCCAGGAGCAGCGAACAAGCCGCCGACAGCAAGGGCTCCCACCGGAGTCCGGGCTTCTACAAAACTGCAGGCGCGGTTTGCGCTGAGAATCGTGTGGTGTTTTGGGACGATAACGAAAACTTTGGAAATGGAACGTGGCAATATATATATATATAGTTTAATGGGCCAGTCTGTCTTCGTGACTATATGCGATATACCACAACGGGAGCACTGTCAACAAGGATAAATATATATATTTTCCAACAGTTTCGGGGGGGGGGGGGGGGGGGGGGGTCCTCCCTTTATCAGAGGATGAGTTAGACAAAAAAAAACTCATCATCTGACGAAGGGAGGACGCCTCCCTATACTGTTGGGAAATATATATATTTATCCTTGCTGGCAACGCTCCGATTGCGTTGTGTGTGTGTGTGTATATATGTATACATGCGCATTATTCGAAGGTCGCAGGATCGGTTCCTGCCCACGGCAAGTTATCTTTTCATCCACTTTTCTTTCTTCTCATTTACCTTACAATTTGGTTTAATAACCTTCCCTATACTTTCCTTGGCATTATTGTCTGTTAGATTTCATTAGTATAGTGTCAAAACACAGAAAAACGAGCCCTTAAGTATAGTCGTCTTTCCCTTATTCATTAACGAGGGTCTCGTACTGGAGGACTTGGTGCCTTAGGTTGTATACGAGAGACTATTGGTCAGATGCCAGCTCGTAATAAGTTCACGTGCTATGTGACGCCACACAGGCTCATAAAAGAGTGTGCCACACTCGCCGCCATGGCTACAGATGGCACTGACTGCCACTCCCACGTTTAAATTCACATATATATCCAATAAAGTGGCTGGGGGGATAGCCGCCGTCATAGCTCAGTAGTAGAGCATCGAACACATTATTCGAAGGTTGCAGGTTTGGTTCTTGCTCACGGCAAGTTCTCTTTTCACCCACTTTTCTTTTTTCACATTTACCTTACAATTCCGTCTAATAACCTCTCTTATACTTTCATTATTATAGCGTCAAAACACGGAAAAACGAGCCCTTAAGTATACACTTCTTTCCCTTAAAAAAAAAATATAATATATATATATATATATATATATATATATATATATATATATATATATATATATATATATATATATATATAGATACACACACACACGCGCGAGAGAGATAGAGGGAGAGAATGCAGAAGACAAATTTTGAGTGCCCTGCACCCTCCAGGAATATGAAATATGAAAGCTCTCCACCTATGGTTCAAATGGGCACTGCCATGTGGTCAAAAGTTATAAGAGTGAGCCATGTTCTAATTATTTGGTTGTGTTCACTTTCACCTACTGTACGCAAAAGCAAAAACCCACCTAGAGCCCTGGTACTCATCAGTCTCGTCGTCACCCTCCTCCTCAGAGGTGAAGTCTAGGCTGGTCAGCTTCCGAGCCCTCTTTCTCTTCTTGCCGCCCGTGGCCGCCCGCTTCTCCTCGTCTTCGTAGTCTTCGTCGTCCTTGCCCTCCTCCTCTTCTTCGTCTTCGTCATCCGGGCCCAGAAGGTTGGACATGTCTTTGCCCCGGCTCACTCCTGGAGCACGGACTGCTGCGGGAACAGATGCAAAAAAAAAAAAAAAAACAAAAAAAAAAAAAACACCATGAACGGGCTATTGAAAGCAGTAAAGGACCGTGAACATTCACTGAAGAATAAGGATGGTCTGGAGAACATGCAGACGGCATTCACAACTCATGACAGGCAACCTCTGATAGTCCCCAAAGTGAAATGTGCACAATCACCACGTACTGCCAGTACTCGCACTGGTGGTTGAAACCTGAAGGATAAGAACTTGAGAAAAAGTTGAACAACAATGGTGTGCTCTGGAATATGAAATGATAAGTGTAGCATTATGAAAATGGAAGACAGTGGCGTTTATTAGAAAACAAACAGGGCGAGCCCATGATCCCAATTCACATTAGGCAATAAAATGAACCTCAGGCGTCCTGAGATGCACGTGCTTGTCAACAACTCTTTTAGAGGAAAATCAAAGGTGGAAGCACACTGCCTGAGATGTCCGCCGTGGAAAAACAATGCAAACATCACAATAATGAAACAATTCAGTAGCAGAAGCCAATCTTCGACGGTGCTTATGCGAGAGGCGTCTCGTGAATAGAGACGAAAATAATTTAGAGGCGAGGACAGCTACACACATTCTTTTGCGAACTTCACAATAAAGAAGAATGAGCCTACCTTTGGCACACTCTTCAGCAGCCACAATGTCTGGCTGCACAGCCTGAAAGATCATCTCGTCGTACTCCTTGAACCGGTAGCTGATGGCCTTGCGCTTGCGCGATGATCGCTTGGTCAGCAGCATGTGCTTGCGGCTGTCTTCATCCTCTTCATCATCCTCTTCATAATCTTCCTCTGCTGCAGACACTTCTTCCTCTTTTTTCTCCTAAAGGTTAAAGAAAAAAAAAAGAAACGGAAAGGAAGACACCCTTGGTATTCAATACCAAACATTCTGCAGGAGAAAGGAATAGCTGCTCTTACGTAAATATAATTTTGAACTCCTTCATTATAATGTAGTAATGTTACAGCCTACTCAACGTTTCACTTTTGCTGATGTCATTCTGAAACCCTGGTGCTTAGTGAAAACGCGAGTGCCCTTTTCCGTGCTTGTCTTACACAGGTGGCAATGAATCGTTTTAATTTTACAGGGACATCAGAGTAAAACAAGGTTTTCCTTGCCTTAATAGATCGCTCTTTTCTAACACCTCAAGCACAATTATTCTTGCGAGAAGATGCTTGGAAAGCGAGAAAAAGTAAAATAGGAAAACATGAAAGGCAACACAGGATTGAGGTTCCTGTACTTGATGTCAGACTTTGGCGATATCTACTAAGGCCTACGATATGATGTGTCAATAAAAATGAATTGTATTGCAAGGGAGCCAGGAATCCAACGTAGCAAGCTTCAGGCAGTTTAACTAAGCCAACACAGCCCAAATATGGGTACTTTGAAATCTGTGATGTCACAGTAACATGCAATTCACATCTTCAAATATTACTTGTAAGTTTTCGTACTTACGAATAACAGCTATAGAATCTAAAGATAGAGCCAAATATGACATTAAATGATTTAATATTCGAAAGTGTAGAATACTCACGCAGCCCCTGCATGCACAGATGTGACAAACTTTCTGAACACGGCTAAAGGTTAGCCCAGTACTCACACATTGCATAATGAATTGGCACGAAAGCCCATGCCAGTAACGCAAGTTGCACGTGAGAGTCACAAGAACTGCACTCCGTCAAACTCACCGGTTTCAGCACGTTATCCAGACTGATGCCGACGTAGGCCAGCCTTTGCTTTCTGCACAGAGGGGATAACAAACACATTTGTCCCACTATCCACAATAACAGTGGGTAAACAACACAGCTATTGACGCAGTGCACCAACTACACTCAATGATTTTGGTATTTCAACTTTGCAAATCTCTACACACTGCGGCTGTCAACCTGCATGCAGCAGCGTGTGCCACTTATTTCGGGGACAATTTCACATAATTAAATAAAGATGTACTCAAAACAAAACAACAATTTATACAGGCTAATAGTTAATTAACCCACTCACTTAAAGTGATACAGAATAACTAACTACCATTGCACTAGCAGTGTCGCACCAATAAAACAGACTGCTTCCTTGCAGTCAGTTAAATGACGTAGCAATAAAATCCTCAATCACCCAGTTTTGAAAGCAAAGTTACCTATGACCCCATCTCATATCTCAGCTCATTTAGATAATCGCCAAAAGGTCCATGTCATTAGCTGGCACCCGAACATTTTCAATGATTCCTTTGTCCAAAGCACGTCCAACAACTGGAAACGCCTGCCCTCTGGTTTGCATTTCAGATCACAACTTGTTTTCTTCCACCACGTAGAATTACTTACTTTATGACACGTCAAGTGTATATTGTATGCCATGCCTATATACAGTCGAACCCGGATAAGTCCAACTCGAAAGCCATCGTGATATAGTTCGATACACTCAAACCTTATTACAAAAAAGCTGGATCTTACACAAAAATGAGTTCATTATATCCGAAAATTCCTTATAGCTGTTCATTTCTAACACTATATTGATTGGCAGACTAGTTTTCATTTTCTTTGTTATAACCAATATTTTGTTATGCCATGGTTCATTATATCAAGGTGTGAGTGTATATCCATAATGAGAGTATATCCACAATTCAAAATACGAAATACGCTTATTTAGAGCTTGAATCAAAGCAAACTCAAAACAGTTTTCAGAAATCATAACAAGCGCTAACTTGACAATTTGCTCACAGTATGATAAAAAACACTGTGCTAACATCTTTTGCAAGTTAGTGCACATTATTTTATACGAAAATAGCTTGTGAACTTCTCTTGCTTGTTGCCCACCACCAAATTCCAGTCATCCTCAATATGATTGAAACTTTGAAAATAAGCAAATCCAGCTTCTTCGGCCTCAGCAGCGTTGATTGACGCTGAATGCCGATGCAAGCTCAGTAGTGCAGTACAAGATTGGTTAGCAGTAGTAGCGAGACGCTTTTATCTTATGGGTAGTGTCCGACTTGAAGACACCATAACGTTGACAAGTAAAGTATCAAATATTAGTTAAAATCATAATGGCAGTTACCCCACCAGTTCTAATGCCCACCACTTGCAGTCATAACAGAAACGAACCAAAGAGAAATTTAAAGTAAAATCAGATCCAGTCACCTCAGCTCTTCCCGGTCCCTCTTTTTGGACAGAGTGTCGTAGAGCTTCAGTTCCTCCATCAACTTCTCACACAGCTTCCTCTGTGGTTAGAAGGAGAGCGGCATAAGACATCATGCACCACTGATCAGCTGCTGCGGCTGTAAGCATACTAAATATGCACTATAATCGGTCTCCCTTCAGAAAAGCAGCAGTAGCCTAGCGTTGAATATGCAATACCATTCAATCAGGTAAAATCTCTGTTAGATAATGAATGAAATGTCTGTACTTACCCTATTTACTCACATCATAGGTGCACCCAGCATAAAACTTCAGCATAAAACCATCATTCATCCCTGGGCTGTGTGTACGGTGCGTGTCGTCAACGTCGTACAGTTTTTTGTTATACCATCTTGCTCTCATGACCTTATCCTCGGTTGGGATTTCTTATCACGTCATGAAGCTATCATCGATTGTTCCTGTGGCGAAGTGTCCCTTGTGCCAACATGTGAATTTCCACCACCCGACCGGTCTCCTCGGCTCTGCAAACTCATCGCTGACGACGACATCACCTTGCCTCTGGAAGCTTCGGTCCCTATAAGCCTTTCATGGGTGGCGCAACCTGACGCCACAGTGGTGTTTACGCCATCTCCGGTTTTTACTGAACGCAAGGGCATCGTTCTCCCATTTGCCGTTCTTACAATTGCGTCTGGTTTAACCGTAATGCTGGTTACCAACCGCTGCAACTACCCCATTGGCTTACTTCGTGGTGAAACCGTAGGATATGTGCAACCTGTCGACCATATCGATGATATTATTCCCGACGAAACGCCATGTCACACTGCCGCAATCACTCATGCGTCTGAGCCATCAAGTTCGTCAGCCTTCGACAATGCTATTGACGCAGACCTTCCCCTCTCGCATCGCCGTCAACTTGTTGCTCTCCTTGACAAGTTTCGCTCTTCTTTCGACTTTCAAGAACCTGCTTTGGGCCGCACCACGACTATCACTCATCGACTATCACTCATACTATTGACACCGGCTCACATTCGCCTCTGCGACAGCGTCCTTACCGCGTTTCCACCGAAGAGCCCCACGTCATTACGGAGCAAGTAGATGACATGCTTAAACGTGGAGTCACACAGCCTTCTCAAAGCGCTTGGTCATAACTTGTGGTTTTGGTAAAGAAAAAAGATGGCACTGTTGATTTTGCGTGGACTATCGCCGCTTAAACAAGATTACGAAGAAAGATGTCTACCCGCTACCACGAATAGACGATGCTCTTGACTGTTTACAAGGCGCCGAGTACTTTACATCCTTAGATCTGCGTTCTGGGTATTGGCAGGTGCCAATGGCTGAATGTGATCGCCCTAAAACAGCCTTTGTAACGCCGGAAGGCCTATATGAGCTCAAAGTCATGCCATTTGGGCTCTGCAACGCACCTGCCACATTTGAGCGCATGATCGATACTATCTTGCGTGCCCATAAGTGGAAAACTTGCTTGTGTTACCTGGACGACATCGTAGTCTTTTCATCTGATTTCCCGACACATCTTGTTCGCCTCCACGAGATTCTGATGTGTCTAACTTCTGCAGGCCTACAACTTAACTCCAAGAAATGCCACTTCGCAGCACGAAAACTAACCATCTTGGGACATGTCATCACAAGAGACGGTGTTCTTCCGGATCCCGATAAGCTTCGAGCTGTCGCTGACTTCCTGTTGCCCACATCACTGAAAGCCCTAAGAAGTTTCGTCAATCTCTGCTCCTATTTTCGTCGCTTCGTGCGCAACTTCGCGTCTTTCATCGCACCTCTCACGGGTCTGCTTTCCAACAGCAAACGTATATCTGCATGGTCACCTGCATGTGACGACGCATTTCGCCAGCTGCGCCGCCTGCTGACCTCACCACCTATTCTTCGTCACTACGACCCCGCTGCTGCCCCAGATATTCACACCGATGCAAGTGGCATCGGTCTTAGTGCAGTTTTGGCACAACGGAAAGGCACCCAAGCCGAATACCTATTCGCCTATGCAAGTCACGCTCTCAAGAAGGCTGAATTGAATTACTCCGTGACAGAAAAGGAGTGTTTGGCCATAATATGGGCGTTGGCGAAGTTTCGCCCATACCTTTACGGCCGTCCTTTCGACGTGGTCACAGACCACCACGCTCTATGTTGGCTGTCCACCTTGAAAGACCCCTCTGGACGCCTGGGGCGTTGGGCACTTCGATTGCAGGAATACGACATCCGTGTCGTATATCATTCCGGTCGCAAGCATGCGGATGTCGATGCACTTTCCCGATCGCCATTAATACCAGATGTGGCTTCTCTGTCACAACTTTTTACCACCTTGTTACCACTCGACACCACTGACATGCTTTCGGAGCAGCGTAAAGACCCATACCTTGCCTTGTTACTGGACTACCTTACCGATCCGTCTGCTGCCCCTCCTACGAGAGTGCTACGCCGGCAAGCAGCCCACTTTTCTATGCGAGACAACATTCTGTACCGCCACAACTACATGTCTGGAGGTCGAAAGTGGCTCCTTGCTGTCCCTACTCATATGCGCTCTGACATCTGCATGAATTTCCATGCAGATCCCCAAAGTGCTCACGCAGGTGCCCTGAAAACCTACGAAAGGCTGCGCCAACTATATTACTGGCAAGGAATGTATCGCTTTGTGCAGAAATACGTTCAGTCTTGAACCACTTGCTAACAGAACAAGACACCTCCGCGGCACCTTGCTGACATATTACAGCCGCTCCTGTGCCCGGCTCGCCAATCGACCGCGTGGTTATCGACCTTTATGGCCCCCTCCCATATAGTGGCTCTTGAAACCGGTGGATTATTGTCAGCGTCGATCATCTAACACGCTACGCTGAGACTGCAGCTCTACCGGCAGCGACCGCCCACGAAGTTGCACTCTTCATTCTCCACAGCTTCATTCTACGCCATGGTGCTCCACGGGAATTACTCTGTGATAGGGGTCGAGTGTTCCTTTCGGAGGTCATCCAAGCTATCCTCGCTGAATGCAACATCATCCCCTGGAAATCTACCGCATGCAATCCACAGACAAATGGTCTCACTGAGCGGTTCAACCGCACACTTGGCGACATGCTGAGGATGCACACCTCCTCCGACCACACTAACTGGGACGCTGTATTACCTTTTGTTACCTTCGATTATAACACCATGCTGCAAGCGACTACCGGTTTTTCCCCGTTCTTTCTGTTGTACGGCCGCGAACCATCCCACCCACTCGACACCATACTCCCGTACCGCCCTGATGCATCGGAGTGCTCCCCGCTTTTTGAAGTCGCCAGATACGCTGAAGACTGCCGTCAGTTGGCTCGGTCTATGACAAGTGAGCCTCAAGGTCTACAAAAAAACCCGACATGACGACGTTCATCACATAGCGCCTACGTTTCGTACTGGCTCCCTTGTGTGGTTTTGGGTGCCTCCGCACGTTCCTGGCCTGTCTTCTAAGCTTCTGGCCTGGTACCATGGTCCATACCGTGTCATTGACACAACCTCGCCAGTGAATTACATCATCGAGCCCCAAACACAATCACCAGATTTACACCGTCGAGGACGCGAGACTGTACACGTCGACCGTCTCAAGCCCTACTACGACCCCCTCATTGTGCCTACTCCCTGAGTTGCCAGGATGGCTACTCTTCACCGCAGGGGTATTGTAGTGGAGCATACGCACTAACGTGTATGCGCCTTCCAAAGAGAACAAAAAACCCCGTGCTCTGATTGCGCGAGAACCTATGCCGCTTTTGCCAGACTTGCCGTACGCCCATTTTCCGTCGCGACCTCGTTGCGACTCCTCTGTTTGAATAAATATCATCGTACAATGCACACATGCAAGCAGATAACTGAGGGAGAAATGACTCATAGTTCAACAGGTAGTGTGGCAGCCAATGAACGAGGCTCGCGAGTGGCACAACTTCTTGTCCTGAGAGCCAAGACAAAACACTCCTCCTGCACCATTGCCATTTCCCTCTCCGATATGCCTTCAGCATCGCTCTCACAAGAACAGCTTTTTCGGACTTGAGAGTTCTACAGCTAATGCAATGCAAAACATTTTACATACAAAAGCTATTCCTAGATACTAGCCAACCATGCAACTCAAGTCAAGCCACACTGAGAAGAGCAACAACAAAAGGCAGAAGACAGAGGCCGCTCACGTGATCACACGGTGGGCAGAACCAATCGCCGTCTGGGATGATCATCAGTGCAGGCTTGAGGCAGGACGTGTGGTAGCCCGCATCACACACGTCGCACAAGAGGATCTGTAATGCACAAGCTCACTCCTTCAGTGTTGGACGCCACGTTGTGGTGAGTTCTACAACACCATAACTTACAAAGAACTTTGCCTTGTTTGGCTACCACAAACAGGTTTGTCACACTGTTCTTACTTTCAGGTAAAGACACATGAGGTAAAAAAAAAATCAATTTGCAGTGTCCTCAGAAAACACACAGGTTTTTTTTTTTTTTCTGATTTACGAAGACTGGTACTTAGTTGCCTCATGAATTGATTGCCTCAATTCTCTCATTCATCAAAAATTGAAAAATTTGAGAAGTTACAGGGCTCTGTCACACGCTTTAAGCACTTTCCCTCTTGTTCCGTCGTAATGAGCACACTGAAAAGCTACACAAAGAAGGATGACGAGGGAGAAAAAAAGCTACGTTCCAGAAACGACTGCTACCTTACAGTAAAGCCAAATGCTTACCCGTCCCACCATGACAACTCTGAAAGGAGAATCTGCATGCAATTCTTCCCATGCTCACTTACCCACTCTGGGTGGTCCCCCTTGCCGCATTTGGCGCAGGGCTTCTCGTCCTGCTCCGGTTCACTCTCTTCTCCTCCGCTGCTGCCGCTGGCCTCCTCTACCTCTTCCGTGCGTGCTGCACGCAATATGGAAAAGCGAACAGTGCAGCTTCAAATACCATAAAGCCATTTTGTCGTGTTTTTATTTCGTCGTACATGATAAAAATAATGTGAAAATCAGCACAGGTGGGAACCACAAAATTTCCTTTAGAACCTAATCAAAGGCTATTCCTATTTAGTGGAAACGTTGCTTACTTCCACAGAAAACGAACAGAATTGCCTCATTTAACACGATTCCTTGTCCACTAGACACACTGAATAAGCGAGCATAAGTAAGGAGAGGTCTTAGTTATTAGAAAAAAAGCGGAGGATGAGGTTACAGCCCGCACATCGACTGGTTTGGTTCCTGTTGCTTGTCGTGAACTAGAATAAAATGCTCCCAGCACCTTGCAGCAACGAACTAAAAAATGCGTCTCAGCAAAGCTAAGTTCACGCAGCAGAGTGGTAATGTGAACAAATGGGGAGACGACATTCATTTCTTATCTCTTACACAAGGTATCTCTCATAAGGAGATTACCATGTTCCCATTTTTTGATCAACCCCTATTTCGATACAGGCACACTGGTATTGCAATTGCTATTCGTCTCTCCCACCAATGTCTCTCATAGGGTTGAACGTAGTCTTTGGCTGTGACATTGCCTCTCAAGGTCTTAAACTGTACTGCCAGCAGCAGTGAATAAACACTGCCACAATGCCTGGCAGACACACCCACCTTCTCCTATTTTGAGGAAGCGCAGGTTTTTCTTTGGCATATAAATTTGCTGTTTAGTAAATGCACGTTACATATTCCAACATTTCAAGTGCTTTTGAGACATCGCATGACAGGCAGACGATTTTCGTGCACAACAAAAATTTCTAACCAACAGCGAAAGATGAATTGCGAGGAAGAAGCAGTATAAAAATGGTCAATTCTCCTTTATTATGCAATGGGGAATTCGCGTGGCTAATACGATTTTGTACGGCATATGGAGCTAGTGAGTATTAAGCAACACAGACTAGTTCTGTGTTACTCCATCCAAGCTTGCAGGAATTGCAGGAAAAGAACAACTCAGGGGTGCAACAACCAAAATAGAATTCGGAGCAGCAAAATGTTACGTTTAGAGCACTAAAATGCAAATCTCGAACAGTTTACAGAAAAACAAAAACCAATTCTTTATCATGAAAGACCACATTTGGAGCAGTATAAAAAAATGCTTACATTTAGCAAAAAAATATATGTACGAAGTACTGAACCCACCAAAATCCTGTAGAGAGAACATGAGCACTGCTATTTCAATAATAGTAGTGTTCCGAATTACTCCACTAAGTAAACAATGAAAAAGTCCACATTAGCATTTGCCACTCCTGTCGAATCTTTTTGACAAACTCTGTGAATTTAAATGTGGCTTTGCCAAACCGGCGACCTTGAAATTGAAGAGATTTCTTAAAACTGAGGATTAGGGGTGGTGGAAAGAGAAACTGTTGCACAAGTTTTTCTTTTTTTTTTAAAGGTCAGCGGAAATATAATTTGCTGCTCTAAATCATTGACAGTATCTATTTAGACGTAAGCGATCATACTAGTACTCACAATTACGCGGGGCGTACACACGTGAGTAACTGAACAAAATGTGCTGTGTTCCATGACTAGCGCTAACAGCCCCTTCCAAATCAGATCAGACTTTTCCGCGAGACACCAGTGTACTGCGGCGAACGTGGCTTAAGCACCGTTCTGCTTTGGTTAGAACAAGGACGAGCAGTCCCCCCAACCATGCCCCAATGGTCCCCCCAATGGTGGTGTCAAGTTTTGCGGCCTGTTATAATCCGCCTTCCTGGCTTGGCGCCACTTAGATGCGTGAGACATTTCCGCTGAGCCTACCCCGATTTCTTCCGGGTCAGTGCTCACAGGAATGTGCCAAAAGCGGCGACAACACGACAGCAGTACTTGGAATTCTCCAGCGCAGCTGGCTCCCTCGTAAAAAAACCCTTTGATCACGCCAGACTGACTGACGTCTTAGCATGGCGACCGTTTTCCACAAGCCGTGGCCTGACCGGCGTCGCGGGCCTTATCGATTAGTCACCGCTGCACTTGACCACACATCTGCATGTCTTTGCACCTTGTTGCGTCGAGCATAGTGTTTTTCCCTCGCCATGGGATGAACTGGCCATGCTTCTTCCCTCTTTCCTTGGTTGGGAAGAAAGTGGTGTTTCACCTTCCCCTCTTGGGGCCGAAGGTGAAGGTGACAATTCCATAGGACTGTGCTGGCCTCAATAGTTTTCCCTGCAATGGAATCCTAGGAAAACCAAGGCATAAAACGCAACCACCGCGACGCTCCGAACAAGCTACCAGAAGCTCCCATCAAGCTTCCATTGAAAGATTCCATGATATTTCCACCATCATGTAACACACTACCTTAAAAATGTAATTTTTCTAAATAAAAGCTCTTGTTAATAGCCCGGCTACTCTCCTCGACATGTCTCCAAGAGTTTGGCTGGCTCCGGTCCTCTGGGCAGACCCACAACTACATGAGGCTTAACTTCTCGGCTCGCTTGCAAGGTGCGTTAGACCACATAAAGTGACAACGGTGCGCATACATTGGCGCGGCGGGGGGTGCCAGATATCTATCGCCAGGACGACGCAACTTGAGTCCAGAAAAATGTTTACGTGCCACTGCTATGGCAACCCATGTGGTGGCTGGCAACGACGGTGTTCGCAACACGTCAACCTTGATAGCGGGCGGAAAACACCACCTATGTTCCTAACATGCCATAACCACATTTGCTGACTAGAAAATTCTTATTTCCGTTGGTGGCTACGGTAACGCATTTTTAGATGCGAAGCATCTTATGGTTGAGCTCAATGTAGAGTGCGGCGTGACCACCTTTGCAGCACATGCGCACCTCCTCCTCTCGATCCTCTCCTACGATTCCCCTTCTCTCTTCCGAGTCGCTGGCGAAGGCAACGAAAAGCATCCTCAGCAGTGAGGGGTCCACACCTCCACTGCGCATGTGCATCCTCCTTCTCTCTTTCTCTCTTCTCCTATGCTCCAAGTGGAGACGTGTCCCATGTTGTTCGTAGCCGTTGATCGTAGTCCCCAAGGAGGTTTACGTCAAACCCTCTCGCGTGAATGCGAGGGTGTGGGAGGACAATCTTCTCGCGTGAGCAGTGCGTGGAGGTGGGATGGAGGGGGTGGCATGAACACTGCCTCCATGCCACACATGAGCTAACATCTGTGGCTGCGCTGTAGAAAACCTTTTCCGCACATTCCTCCTCCTCACTCACGTTAGGTCGCACACATGCTCAGTTACTGCGCCGATGTCATAAGTTCCACCGTCAGCCATGACCCCAGTTGCAGTAATACCTTAATGCCTGCCGAGATCACGGAGCAGCGGAAAGCTCGACATGCCGAAGTTCAAAGTAAACGTCGGCAAGAAGACCCCGAGCTATAAAGGACCAATGTAAATGGTAAACGGCAGCTCCCATGCTGCTTCGCATCACGTCATGGTCCCCTTGAGCGGGAGATGTGATTTTTTTTTTTTTTTTTGTCTTGAAGTTCCACCATCCCGCCGATAGGTATCTACTGTGGTCCGCAGACAGATGGGAACACGGCGTTGTTATTTCATCTCATATTTTATCAGGTCGATCGCATCTCGCGGGTGTTCTCCTCTAACAACTATATTTTACATTGTGGTTTAGGGTCTAAGTGCTTGGCTCGATTGATGACGCCAAGTGTAGGTGGCCAATGTGGCCTCTATTTCCCGCTGAAATTGGTGCACGTGAGATAATTATGAGACTAATCGGGCAATTTAGCGTAGCATAGCTCAGTTCCCGCAAATTACATGGCTTTGGCGTAGTTCGGCACAATAATGGGGTATTGTATGAAATTGGCGCAAGCTGTTGCACCTCTGGCAACTGCACAAGAGTATAAATTTCCTGCTCTGTGAAGACAGACTACGCTTTTTTCTAATACTTTGTCAACACGGAAATCTGCCACAATTTTCTTTTAAACATCTGGTGTCATTTCAGGAATTTCTATTGAGTGCTTGGGAAAACTGAACAAGCATTTCTTTAAGTGGAGCGCTAAATTTCATTAACTAAGGTAGTTTTGCCATTTTCGGTCTTTCTTTAGGTCCACGTCAGTTTATTCCTATAAAAAGATTATGAACTACCAACTTGCCCTTTTACTATTCTACACAATGTTCAGAGCAACAGGACAGAAATTATGACACGGAATCGACCAACAATGCAAGGTAAAAAGAATGCAAAGCCGACGAGCTACGTACCCTTTCTGACAGTGCGCGCCCTCTTGACCACCACCACCTCTGCGTTGGGGTCCACCTCCTCGCAGGCAAACTCGTCCTCATTGTCGTCGAAGTGCAGTTCCTCATCCTCATCGTAGGCCTCTTCCTCATAGGGCTCCTCCTCGTCCTCAAGCTGCGAGGACGAGTCTGAGTCCGACGAGGCCTCCCAGGGGTTGTGGTAAGACCGGCGGCGATATGTGCCGTTCACCCCGGAGCCGCCACCGTGCTTCCCACCACGGCGTCTCTTCTTCTTCTTCTTTTTCTTCATGGTCTTGCGGCCCTTGACCTCATCTTCTTCTTCTTCCTCTTCTGCACGAGCCTTGCCACTGCGCCTGGCCGAGCCCTGACTGCCCTGGTGGGCCTCGCCCTTCTGCAAGTTCATTTCAACATAAGCCACTCACATGTGTATAATTTAATCCCACCAACTTGAAGACATTCAGACGCAACCTGTCAACAACTGGGTGTAAATGTTTCAAGTTTATGCAACTTTATTTCAAGGCAGTTGATATCCTATTATTACAAAAATAAAGTCATATTAATTATTCATGATCACAATTCAATAATAATTAGATATTTTTGTCCTTATGTGATTCGTGTTCTGTTTTTGCATAGATAGAATCAAATCCCAAGCTAGAAATATAATTGTTCTCAATTAAAAAATTTATACTTTTGAAGTGATTTGCAACACGTTACATCGAACAACACTTGAAACGTGGTAGTGCCACTACCGAAGTAATCACATACATTAATATCCCGCAGAATGACATTAAATGGATATATTCACTATTATGTAGTAGCTTCAATTCATCTAAGCCTCAATATACCTTACTTTTTCTTTGCTGCTTGTCGAGACAATTAACAAGAACAAAGTGTGTACACAAATGTGTACGAAGCATTTCAAAGGGTTAAGGAAACCCACAAAGTGGTCATCCAAATCCTAAAATAAGTGCGTTGTTTCTTCTTCAGGCAAATCCGATATCTCAGTTTTTCAAATATCTATTTTGGTGGTCTCCCTCGAGTCTCAACTGCCATTGATTCCCAAGTGCAACTGCGGGTTTGTAAGACTACCACTGTACCCTGTTAACTACATTACGCAGATTTACGCCTCTATAGAAACCCACCTTTGACCTTCGTTTGCTATTCTCTGGAGGAACGTAATCTTTGTCAGCTTGACGACTGCGCTTCTGCAAAACAAAAACCACATAAATTGGAGAAATTATGAAAATACTGGAGAAATCAACCGTAATACAAACCGGCACAACTTCTTATTCCAACGCCACAGTCACATGTGCCACAAAAAGCAGGCAATGCAAGAGAAGGAACACAATTGAAAAGAAAAAAACAAAGATTCCATTGATGTGGCAGGAGCATGAAGCTATAAAGGAGGCTCACACAGGTTTCTTAGGAAAAAGCTTCGTAATCAGTTGACCCGGTGAAATTTGTTTGGTGAGATAAGCTCAGCTAAAGATTTTGTAAGGGTACTGGTCCTAAGTTCAATATTTGAACAAAGATGGTCCCAACTGCACCCATCTGTTTGTGTTGGTGAAATTATCACCGAAGCATATATTGATAGATACGTGGGGTTGAACCTTTCAAAAGCCCCATAAGATTATGAGAGATCTCGTAGTGGAGGGCTCCGGAAACTTCGGCCACTTGGGGTTCTTTAACATGCACCAAATTCTGACTGAGCACATGGGCCTACAACATATCTGCCTCCATCGAAAATGCAGCCGCCACAGCCGGGATTCAATCTCGCGACCTGCGGGTCAGCAGTCGAGTACCTTAGCCACTAGACCACCGCAACGAAGCACACTAGCACAAACTATCAACTGTGTAATCAAATGAAAAGCCACGATTATATAACAACAATATGCTGTGCAAAAATGCTTTACCATGCCTGCCGACACACTCACTGAATAAGACATATGCAAATATGTTTAACCAACTAGCTCACCGTTGAGAGGAAGAGTATTTTGAAGGTTTGTTTCTCTTCAGCTGATCTTCCTTTTATCTGGTCACAGTTCTTAGCTGTAGTGCTACCAGCTCTATAAAAATTTCAGGTTGTTCTGTGATGAAACTGACTGAAAAGACTTTTCTTGATCTGGCAACTGAAACACGCCATGCTGTACATGGTCTTGATTTTGGGGCATTACGCAAGTGATGCTGAAAAAAATAGAGAGAGAGAGAGAGGAGAAAAGCAAAAACAGAAAAAAAAAGAAATAGTAATGAGAATTGTTCGGGTTTAACTTCCTAAAACCACCATTTGATTATGAAAGACGTCGTAGTGGAGGTCTTCGGAAATTTCTATCACCTGGAGTTCTTCAACATGGCGCCTAAATCTAGGCACACGGGCCCCAAGCATTTTTGCTTCCATCAAAAATGTGACCCCCACGGCAGGGATTCAATCCCGCGACTTGCGGGTAAACAGCTTTAGCCACAAGAACACTGCGGCAGGTAAAAAAAAGTAAAGAAACTTGGTCACTGTTGTGTTCCAAGCACCCCCGTGTGACGAGCGAGCCTCCGAACCCGCGAAGGACCGGATGCTGAAACTGCTTCCAGATGTTGACTCCTCCCCTTCCCCCGCTCGGCGCAAACGAGCCACCGTTCGTTTCCCCCGGCAGTTCGGCCGTCGCCTCCATCCGAATAGGAATAAACTTGTTTTTAACCGTTCGAGGCTGTCTGCGCTTTTTGGACTACCGCGACCAACGCGTACGTCTATGGGCCGACGACAACACCGGACATAACAGTGGCTTCGCGCTTCGCGCTCCCTATCGCAGGCAGAGAGGAATTATTCCCAGCTTGATAAAGAGGGACTTGCCATCGTCTACGCAGCAGATCACTTTCGGCAGTACATTACCGGCAGGAAAGTGACTTTCATAACAGATCACCGGCCCTTATTGGGTATTTTGGGTCCCCAGAAGCCAATGCCACAGACATTGTCGCCGCGAATGACACGATGGTGCATCAAGATGTCGGCGTACGATTACGAACTCGTACATCGCACTGGGAAAAAACACCAGAACGCCGACGCACTAAACCGCCTGCCACTAGACACCACAATAGATGAACCACTCCCGCCGGGTGATATACTCATGTTCGAGGCGCTGCCGAACCCTCCGCTAACAGCTGACACGGTAGCAGCATCAACGCAGGAGTGCACTGTCTTGAAGGAAGTCTACGCAGCTATACAAGGCAACGTGCAGAAGCTAAAGGGTGAACACTTCAACGCTTACCGCAAGCGAGCTGCGGAGTTGAGCACTCATCGCGGTTGCATCACCTTGGGATCAAGAGTTGTAATTCCAGCGGCACTTCGCGAACAGGCCATGTCGCTTGTCCACGCAGGTCATCGAGGCATTGTTGCCATGAAAAAGTGCGCCAGAAGTTATATGTGGTGGCCTGGTATCGACCATGATATAGAATTAACAGTTCACAATTGCCAGCCTTGCCAATGCAACCACAGAAGCCCGCCAAGAGCCCCTATTCCTGAATGGGAAAGACCAGAGACGCCTTGGCACACCCTGCAAATTTATTTTGCTGGACCTATCGAAGGGTGTTCGTTCCTGGTGGTTGTAGACGCATACAACAAGTGGCTGGAGGTAAAACAAATGGCTACAACGACATCGGCAGCAGTTATCGACATTCTGCGGTCGTTGTTTGCAACATTTGGCCTACCGCGCAAGGTGGTCTCGGACAACGGCACTCCGTTTGTGTCCACGAAGATTCTCAAGTTTTACAGCGACAACGGCGTCTCGTCTGTTACATCAGCTCCTTACCACTCGGCTACGAACGGACAAGCCGAGTGCTACATGGCTGAGCTAAAGCGCGCCCTTACTAAAGACCAGACTGGGACAATGCAACGCCGCATCGCGCGCTTTCTCTTCAGACAGCACAACACTGTTCAAAGCACTACTGATCAAACGCCAGCGAAATTGATGTTCGGACGAAAAATGAGAACCCAGCTGACAGCAATTGTCCCGGAGCCCTCAGCGAAAGCACCGTCGGAGGAAGAAAAGCTCCCGCATAGCAGGAGAATTGAAAGTGGACAGCGCATATACGCCCGCCAGTTCCACAGAAAGCCCGGCTGGGTTGAAGCGACGGCACTCAAACGCATAGGTTTGCGGTCATGGCTCGTTGACATTGGTGGAAAGGCCACACGCCGCCACCTTAATCAGCTACGCCATTCAGGTAATTTGCCAAGGGAACCTCCCATTCAAGCAGCCACCTCGACGGAAGCTTCGTTCCACTTAGCCTGGCATCTCGCACCAGATGAATCGGCGCCGCCGCCCGCCGGCCCTGAACACAAGAGAAACGACACCCAGCGAGCGGAGGCTTCTCTTCCTAGTGCGTCCAGAGCGTCCACGCGCCCACGGCGGCCCCCAGATCGATTCCAAGCGACAATCTAGGGAGGGAGGAGATGTTGTGTTCCAAGCACCCCTGTGTCACGAGCGAGCCTCCGAACCCGCGAAGGACCGGATGTTGAAACTGCTTTCAGATATTGACTCCTCCCCTTCCCCCGCTCGGCGCAAACGAGCCACCGTTCGTTTCCCCCGGCAGTTCGGCCGCCGCCTCTATCCGAATAGGAATAAACTTGTTTTTAACCGTTCGAGGTTGTCTGCGCTTTTTGGACTACCGCGACCAACGCGTACTTCTATGAGCCGACGACAACACCGGACATAACAGTCACCAAGAACAAAGATGCCATAACTGAAATTGTTGGCTTGCTCCTACGCCAGTTTAGACAAGTTCTTTTGTTATTGCAGTGTGCAACAGTTTTTAATGCTGGGACTTCACTGGCCAAGTGGTTTGCTTCAGTTCAGTAGACATGATCAATTTGGTGTTGCACGACTCTAAATGGTGGAAGTGAGCTTTTTTGGAGCAGCTTTGGGAGCAGAAATAATGTGGTTTTGGAGCAGCTTTGGAGCAGTAAAAGGAAGTTTTGGAGCATTGAATTTTAGTTTTCGAGCAGATTTCTCGGGCCACACATCACTGTTAATTGGAATTTTCGCTTTCTGGTAAGCACAACAAATTTCAGTGGTTTTTACTAAGCATGCAATGCTGATCAAGCGACCAGACTTACCTGAAATTCATATATATTAAACCTTGCAACAGGAAAGGTGAAAGCGCAGTAACTCACACAAAAAACATTAGCAGCCCTCTGGACAGCTACTAGACCTTAGATGAATGACAAAAACTTAATTTCAAAATGTTGCCATGTTCAAAATGTGATCAAAGTACAGCATCCAACATGAACAGCAACTCAAGACTATAGGGGAGCTAATATAATAAAAGTTAGCTTCACACTAAACCAATTGGGTTCTATAAAAATAAATGTAAGAAAACTTATGTTCTAGTCATTGAAGTGCCACAACCGACATGAAAACCGCGAGGAAATTTAGGTTCCCTCGCTGCACCAGGAGTTATATAAACTAGAAGTACGTAATATTCCCTGCGGATCGCACATTCTACCCGCGCGTATAATTGCGCAAGCTGGAGTGATGAGCGGTGCTTGAGCAAATTAAACGAGACAACCAATTTCCGTTGCTCGGAGGGCGCAGGCGTTAGCACCCCGTTACCTGTTAGAACTGTCGGCGAATGCTCAAACAGAGGGGAAACACGCCGCCAGTCTTGAACGAGCGCGAAAAGACGCAGGGGAAAGGGGTCCCTCGTGAAGCAACCGTGAACTTTCATTCTAATCAAGGGCGTGGTTGCGATAGCTGGCACGCGAGATATCGTCAAGTATCAGTGCACGGCTAGTAAACCATTCTACGTGAAGCACTCTCAACGGGAAGATATTGTGCGATAGGAGCATTTCTCCCTGGAGCGGACGTACTTACTATTCTCTTACCCCAGCGTTTTGTAGTTGTGAGTGTCGCGATGTTAGATCCAAAAAAATTGGCCAGCAGCCTTCGCATTGTCAAGTGGTCGTGATGTTGGCGAAGGCAGCAGAAGTTGTTTTCATGAGTGAACTTTTTATTTGGGCTAACCTGTGCCCAGAAAATGAAACATCACTCTACAAGCAATACATGCGGTAGACTGATAGCAGCGAAGAGTGTCAGCCGTCAATAATCTGCCAGGCAGCAAAGTGCATCGGTCTTTATACATGGGCCAATGAAGATTCCCGCATTATCGCTAGTGGCCGCGTAAGTTCCAGAACAAACTGTAATGTATGCCTGGTGCGTGTAATCTCATCGGAAGGTTCTAAGATTATCTATATGGTCCCCAGTTATTCGGGCACGGTTCGGGCAAGGCAGCGTTACATGCGTAGTAGTGCAATAACAAAAACAGAAAGAAAGGAGCGAGTGCGGCATCACCATTACACCATTACAAATTGTTGCTATTGAAGTCATCGCTTTGCCAGAGACACTGATTTTTATTTTATTTTATTTTTTCCAATACATATGGCAAAAGAATCACTGCACCGTTGCCGCGCAACCGCCGAGCGCGTGCTGTGCTGTGGTTGCTCGGCAACGGTGTGGCGATTTTTTTGCAAGACGACTGCCGTTACTATAGTTTGCCTAACACTTTTGTTGCTGAAACATATATAGAGTCGCATAATAAGGTATACACAGAAACACCACCTCAACAAGAATCATGCATTGTGTTCACGTGGCGCAAGATTCATGCATGATCCGAAAAAAGACGTTTGATATGGACGCGGTTGCATCCTTTGTGTATTACACGCGTGTTGCATGGTCGATGATAAAACTTGACTAAATTTGGCATGGCACGTGCAAATTGCCCTTTAGGCGTGGCTTGGTGCAGCAGCTCAGATCGGCACAGCATGGCGCAATCGGTGCAGCACTTCCACACCACTGCTCTGAGAGCACTGGGATTTTATGGCGACCCAAAGCGGTGATAACTTTGTGAGGTCGCTCAAGCTTTAGTTTTGCAGCCTGTGACATTTGCATTTCTTTAGGTTAATGAGCGACATATATGGCTGTTGTGAAGAGGACTTCCCCTGACGTGGCATTATGTTGTAGCACAGCAGTGCCATCTATGTTTTTAAAGACGAAATGAAGAAAGGCCTTCTCCAAGGTCTAACAGGGGGAAACACGTTACACAATGCCCCTCTCATTTGTCCCTCTGAGCAAGGCCAATTACCGCTTGCTGCCTCAATGACCTCCATGATGATTATGAGTGGTTTTTAATGGCGCAAGGGCCAATTGATGGCCAAAGGGCGCCATTTCAATAGACTAGAGATACGAACAATGATAAGATGTGTGGCTGTAAAGGGGCCTTAAAATTCCTCCCGCTAACGCGGGTTAAAACATGGAAGTAATAAAAGCATGACAAGTGGTGTGAAATATCTGCTGTGAAAGTGGATGGTAAAATGTCAAGATAATAACGTCATAGGGGAGATGTAGTCACCGCAGCCACGACCACGGTACAGAGGTCGTGCTACGTATCTGCTTGAAATATGGGGTGAAAGCTGTGAACATGTTTTAAAGAAGAGAAAAGTGATTGCGAATTAAAAAGCGGATCCCTACCGATGAGCATCCCAGGGTGTAGTGGGAGCTGCTGTTGGTAGGGCAGTAAAAAATGCTTTTTCCTTAGAGCATCCAGCTCATTGCACTGGACGAGAATGTGGAGAACCGTAAGTGGTTCTCCACATCTCTCACAATACGGTGGATTGCCGGTAGACAAAAGATATGAATGTGTAGAGTATGTATGTCCTGTTCTAAGCCTTGTTAGTGTTACTTCTGTGTGTCGTGATTGATAGTGGCTGCCAATTACCTAGTTGCGGCTTAATAGCATGGAGTTTATTGTCTGTCTGTCTATCCCACGTGCTCTGCCAATGCCCCCTGAGCTTTCATTTTAGAAAAGGTTTTAGGTCAAGTGCAGGGATTGGTATTGGTGCATTAGAAGTGGTGTCATTGGCGGAAGCAGCTAGCTGGTTGGCCAATATGTTCTCTTGTATCTCACAATGCCCTGGCACCCAGCAGACAACGATGTGCTGTTTTGAAGTGTCCAGTGTACACAGAAGTGATTAAAGTGACACCAACACGGGGTTCTTGTGTTTTTTAGGAGTTTTTCAGGGCTTTGACCACAGTTAGAGAATCTGTGTATATTACCGCCTTTTGTAATTTTATCTGTTTGATGTGTTTTACGACCGCCAGTATTGTGTAAGCTTCTCCTGTGAAAATGCTTGCTTCAGGATGAAGAACGCCGGTCTCGGAAAAGGATTGGCCTACCGCTGCATATTACACAGAAGTGTTGGACTTTGAGGCATCGGTAAAGAATTCAGGACATGTGTATTTATGCTGTGGTTCTTGGAAGTATGTATGTATGCGTGCAAGTGGTGCATGCTTTGTGACTTCAACAAAAGAGACATGACAGTCTATAAGATGCCACTGTCACGGTGGCAGATATGCGGCAGGAGCCATCAAACTGTGTTCGAGAAGATGCACACCTGTTTCTTCGGCAAGGCCCCTTACACGGAGCGAGTAGAGCTGCCGCAACAAAGGACGGTTCTCGAACAAGCCAGAACAAGACAAATCATTACTTGTGAAATGAGAGGGGTGTTTTTTGTCTGCCTTCACCTTCAGAAAGTACAAAAAAAGGACAGGTAACATCTTTGCAGGTGGAGCGACCATTCATTCGAATCCACGTACAGGCTCTCAACAGGGCTAGTACGAAAAGCACCCGTAGAGAGGGGAATTCCTAGATGGTGGACAGGGTCGAGAATCTTCAAGGCCGATGGTGTTGCCGACTGATAGATTAGAGCACCATAATCTAGACGTGCGCGTGCGAGGCTTTTATATAAATTCATCAGGCACTTCTTGTCACTGCCCCACGTAGTGCGTGACAACACTTTCAAAATATTCATTGTTTTAAGGAACCTGTCCCTTAAATACTTGATGTGTGGGATGAAGGTTAGTTTTGTGTCTAATGTTAGTCCAAGCAACTTGTGCTCGGTCTCACTGGCAGAGGTTGACCATGCAGGTCAAGGTTGGGGTCAGGATGGAGGCCCCTCTTTCAGCTGAACAAGACGCAAAAGCTCTTTTGTGCGTTGAGTATAAAACAATTCTCATTTGCCCATTGAGATACCTTGTTCAACCCTAGTTGACCTTGACGTTGGCACATTGAGATGTTGCATAATTTGTAACCAATCTGAACGTCATTGACATACACGCAGTAAAAAATACTACGTGGAAGAGACAGGTGCAAGGAATTAATTTTAACTATGAAAAGTGTGCAGCTCAATACTCCTCCTTGTGGCACTCCTGTTTTTTGGACAAATACTCGAGATAAGACAGTGCCAACTCGGACATGGAATGTACGGTTGGACAGGTAGCTTTCGATAATTGTCAGCATTCTACCCCGCACACCTAAATGTGACAGGTCTCGCAATATATCAAAGCGCCATGTAGTGTCATACGCCTTTTCCATATAGAGGAACACAGAAAGAAAAAATTGCTTATGAGCAAAAGCGTCGCGAATTTGTGCCTCGATACGGAAAAGGTGGTCAGTGGTGGACCGAGCCTCTCGAAACCCACACTAGTATGGGTCAAGTAGGCCATTAATTTCAAGGAAGTGCATCAGGCGCCTGTTAATTTCATCAGGCGCCTGTCATTTCCTGCTTCAGTGGGTATGGCTACGAGTGCCTCATAACTGAACCAACTCGTGTTCCACTTCATGGCAATGGCACTATTATAGATCACATTTTTTCTAACCTCATTAGTCCTCCTGAAGCAGCTGTCATCGAGGTGCCTGTCACAGATCATTATCCCATTTATGCAAGCATAGGCATCTCCAATAATAATAAAATAAGTCGATGCTTCAAGAATGTCTTAAATACTGCATCATTCATTAACATCATCGAGCAGTGTGATTGGTCGGCAGTTAAGAAATGCAATAATGCTGAAATAGCCTACCAACAACTTTCCTCTATCATTTCAAATGCAGTCACGGCGCTTCAATATTAGTAGTAAGCAGAAAAAAGTACCTTGTCCCAATTAATCCGTGGTTGACACCTAACCTGTTAAAATGTCTGCGGAAAAAGGATAACTTATACAAAAAGACGAAAAAGTGCCCTTTCAATGTTCACCTTCAAAAGCGCTATAAAGAATATTCAAACACATTAGGAAAGTTACTTAAAGCCGCTAAATTAATGTATTTCGAAGATAAAATAAAGCGAGCCGGAAATGACGTTAAGCAGCAGTGGAAAACTGTAAACAATTTTCTTGGCAGGACTACGGTACATTCAGATATAACCTTGATTCACTCAGAAAAACGTGTGATCGATAACCCATCTGATATCGCGAACTCTTTCAATGACTCATTCGGCATTGATATTCCTCAGTCGACAGCATCCCTCGAACACACTTGTTCACGATTACCACATTCATTCTTCCTTTATCCGACGTCCCCCGAGGAAGTGTTCACCGTTATCAATAGTATTAGGAATACAAGCGCTGGTCTCGATAAGTTCTTTGCTGCCGACATGAAACTGATAGCTCATTTATTCTGTGATGCATTATATTGTCACGGGGTCGTGACGTGGCCGAAGACAGGAGACATCGTGTTAAGATTTAACTGTTTACTTGGGCGAACCTGTGCCCGGTAAACTGAAAATTCAATTACAGCAGCAGTCTCGCACAGATAGCAGTCTCGGACTGATAGCGGCGAACGGAGCGTCGGCCTTCGATCAACAACTGACAAGCGGCGAAGCGCGTCGGCATTTATACTCTTGCCGCCGAATGTTCTAGCGTTATCGCTGGCGGTGGCGTAGGTTCCAGAACAATCTGTACCGTTCGCACAGTGGGCGTGATCTTATCGAAATGATCTACTACAGTCCGGAACCTTCTAGAAAACTGCAGGCGCGGTTTGCGCTGAGAATCGTGCGGTGTTTTCGGACGATAACAAAAACTTTGGAAATGGAACGTGGCATTGCCCCCCTCTGAAAAAAAGGCATCGTCCCGATGCTTTAACTAAAGATGAAAGTACAATAATATTGCAAAAAAGTACAATGAATAAATTACGATAAAACAATAATACACAAAAAAAAAAACACTAGGTCAGTTTGTTAACACGCATGGAACGGCTTGAGGCGCGCGACATGGACGACTTCAGGTCGCGATCGGCGTCGTTGAGAGTTCGTGATGCCGTCGGGGACAACCTCGTAATCAAGTGGGCCGAGCCGTCGAACCACCCTGTACGGTCCGAAGTACCGTCGCAGAAGCTTTTCACTTAGTCCACGTCGGCGTATCGGCGTCCACACCCAAACACGTTCACCGGGCTGGTATTCCACGAAGCGTCGTCGAAGGTTGTAACGGTGGCTGTCGGTCGTCTGTTGATTCTTGATACGGAGACGCGCAAGTTGTCGGGCTTCTTCGGCGCGTTGAAGGTACTCGCTCACATCGAGGTTTTCTTCGTCGGTGACGTTGGGTAACATGGCATCGAGCGTCGTTGCCGGGCTCCTTCCGTAGACCAATTTGTATGGCGATATCTGCGTCGTCTCCTGCACCGCCGTGTTGTATGAGAAGGTCACATACGGAAGAATGGCGTCCCACGTCTTGTGTTCGACATCGACGTACATTGACAGCATGTCGGCGATCGTCTTGTTAAGCCGCTCGGTGAGGCCGTTGGTCTGTGGGTGGTACGCTGTCGTTCGGCGGTGGTTTGTTTAGCTGTATGCCAAGATTGCTTGAGTTAAGTCGGCAGTGAATGCCGTTCCTCTGTCGGTGATAAGGACCTCTGGGGCGCCATGACGTAGGACGATATTTTCGACGAAGAATTTAGCTACTTCGGATGCACTGCCTTTTGGCAGGGCTTTTGTCTCGGCGTAGCGGGTGAGGTAGTCGGTAGCTACCACAATCCACTTGTTTCCGAAAGCCGACGTCGGGAACGGCCCCAGTAGGTCCATACCAATCTGCTGGAAAGGTCGGCAAGGTGGATCAATTGGCTGCAGAAGTCCCGCTGGCCTTGTCGGCGGTGTCTTGCGTCGCTGACAGTCCCAGCATGTTCTCACATAACGAGTGACGTCGGTGGTAAGACGTGGCCAGTAGTACCTTTCTTGTATCCTCGCGAGCGTGCGAGAAACACCGAGGTGCCCTGCCGTCGGATCGTCGTGAAGGGCCTGCAGGAGTTCTGGTCGCAGAGCTGAAGGCACCACAAGAAGGTACTTAGCTCGAAGCGGTGAAAAGTTTTTCTTTTGTAGAAGACCGTTTCGTAGAAAGAACGACGCAAGTGCGCGCTTGAATATCTTCGGGACTTCGGCGGTCCTGCCTTCGAGGTATTCTATTAGGGCCTTAAGTTCCGGGTCGGCCCTCTGTCGTTCAGCGAAGTCGTCGGTAGTTATCGTTCCTAAGAAGTAGTCGTCATCCGGGTCGTCGGGTAGCGGTTGGTCGACAGGCGCACGAGAGAGACAGTCGGCGTCGGAGTGTTTTTTGCCGGACTTGTAAATGACAGTAATGTCATATTCTTGAAGTCTCAGGCTCCATCGTGCGAGGCGACCTGAGGGGTCCTTCAAGGTGGCTAGCCAACACAATGCGTGGTGGTCGCTCACAACTTTGAAGGGCCTGCCGTAGAGGTAGGGGCGAAATTTCGACGTAGCCCAGATGATGGCGAGGCACTCCTTTTCTGTTGTGGAATAATTTGCTTCTGCTTTGGATAGCGATCGGCTGGCGTAACTAATAACCCTTTCAAGTCCGTCAGCCCTCTGCACAAGAACGGCGCCAAGACCTACGCTGCTTGCGTCAGTATGTATTTCTGTCTCGGCGAATTCGTCGAAGTGGGCAAGTAACGGAGGCGTCTGGAGGCGATGTTTAAGCTCCTGGAAAGCGTGTTCCTGCGGCGTTTCCCACTTAAACTCCACGTTGGCCTTGGTAAGGTTAGTGAGAGGATCGGCGATGCGGGCGAAGTTTTTCACGAACCGCCTATAATAGGCACACAGGCCCAGAAATCGGCGCACGGCTTTCTTGTCAGTGGGCGGCGGGAAGTCGGCGATGGCGGCTGTTTTCCGTGGATCGGGACGAACTCCAGACTTGCTGATAACGTGCCCCAGAAACAAGAGCTCCTCATACGCAAATCTGCATTTTTCTGGCTTCAGTGTGAGTCCGGAAGTCTTGATGGCTTGAAGTACAGCTTCAAGGCGCCGAAGATGCTCGTCGAAACTGGAGGAAAACACGACGACGTCGTCCAAGTACACAAGGCAAGTCTGCCACTTCAATCCTGCCAGTACTGTATCCATAACGCGTTGAAACGTTGCAGGCGCTGAGCAAAGGCCGAAGGGCATCACCTTAAACTCGAAGAGGCCGTCCGGTGTTATGAACGCCGTCTTCTCTCGGTCTCTTTCGTCGACTTCGATTTGCCAATAGCCAGTCTTAAGGTCCATTGACGAAAAGTACTTGGCGTTATGGAGCCGATCAAGTGCGTCGTCTATTCGTGGGAGGGGATACACGTCCTTTCTTGTGATTTTGTTCAGGCGGCGATAATCGACGCAGAAACGTAGGGTCCCATCCTTTTTCTTCACTAACACCACGGGGGATGCCCATGGACTCTTGGACGGCTGGATAATGTCATCCCGCAGCATTTCATCAACTTGTCTCTTCATGGCCTCACGTTCTCGCGTCGAAACCCTGTACGGACTCTGACGGAGTGGTCTGGCATTTTCTTCGGTTATGATGCGATGTTTCGTGATTGGGGTCTGCCGAATTTTCGATGACGACGAAAAGCAATCTTCGTATTGCAGGAGCAGGGCCTTGAGCTGTTCTTGCTTATCGTTCGGAAGTCTGGGATTGACGTCGAAAGCTATGGGAGGGCCTTGGTTCCTCTGAGCAGGTTCCGCAGAATCGGCGAGGGCGAAAGCACTGGTGGCTTCGACAATTTCTTCGATGTATGCGACCGTTGTTCCTTTGTTCACATGTTTGTACTCATTGCTGAAATTCGTGAGCAAAACCGTTGCTTTGCCTCCCCGCAGCTCTGCAATTCCTCTTGCGACGCAAATATTTCGGGTGACCAACAGATGCTGACTGCCTTCAACGACGCCTTCCAAGTCAGGTGATTTAGGAGCGCCGACTGAAATAATGACGCTTGAGCGAGGCGGAATGGTGACTTGTTCTTCCAGCACATTCAAGGCATGGTGTCCTGACGGCGTGCGCGGCGGTAGTGCTTCTTCTGTGGATAACGTTATCGACTTTGTTTTAAGGTTGATGACAGCACCATGGAGGCATAAGAAGTCCATGCCAAGGATGACATCTCTCGAGCAACGCTGTAGGACTACGAAGTCTGTAGGATAAATACGGCCGTTAATGGTGACTCTCGCTGTGCAGATTCCTGCAGGCGTTACGAGATGACCTCCGGCTGTGCGGATTTCAGGGCCTTTCCAAGCTGTCCTAACTTTCTTTAACTTCGCGGCGAACGACCCACTGATGACAGAATAGTCGGCTCCAATATCGACGAGAGCAGTCACACTGTGGCCGTCGATAAGAACGTCGAGGTCGCTAGTTCGCCGTCTCACATTACAGTTAGGGCGTGGCGTCGGGTCACGGCTGCGTCGGCTTGTTCCGCTGCTTCCATGCTGCGTCGTCAGGCCACCTTCGGTAAATGAGCTTTCGCCGTCAGGGCTTTGCCTGGCTGGCGTTGTGTTCGGAAAGCTCCGTCGCGGCGTCGTCGTCGTCGGAGGATCTTCGGTAGTTCGTCGCACAGCAACCGCACCTCCACCGGTTGCTGCCCTTAGTTTCCCGGATACAGGCTAGGAGACCGGCCCCGCGTTGGGCCAGAGTACTGCCGGTGGTGCGTTGACGTGCGGCGGCTGGGCGACGGCGAACGCGAAGGGCTTCGTGGTGTCCACCGAGTTCCTGTCAGGTAGTCGGCGATGTCACGTGGTCGTTCTCCTGGCTGTGGACGCGGTGCATTGACGGCGAAGCCACGCAGTCCCATCTGTCGGTACTGGCAACGGCGGTATGTGTGTCCGGCCTCGCCGCAGTGGTAGCAGAGCGGGCGATGGTCAGGGGTGCGCCAGACGTCAGTCTTCCTCGGTGCACTGCGCTGGGCCGCTGGCGAACGGTATGACGTCGGAGGGGGTGGTGGCGGCGGTGGCGTCTGTCGACGGAAGTGCGATGGGGCGGCGTTTTGGCGTGGACGGGGAGGAGCGTTGTGGCGCAGTGCAGCGGCGTAGCTCATAGCTTCCGGCTCGGGTAGCGGTGCGTGGGGAATTTGAAGCGATTGCCGAACTTTTTCTCGCACAATGTCGGCAATTGAATCCACTTGAGGCTGGGCCGAAGGCAACAGCTTGCGCAGCTCTTCCCGCACGATCGCTCGGATCGTTTCACGCAGGTCTCCGGAGTTACCGGCTTGAGCAGCAGCGCAGTCTGCAGTCAGGCGACGATTATACTGTCTGGTGCGCATGTCCAGGGTCTTTTCGATAGTGGTCGCTTCTGCTACAAATTCTTGGACGGTTATCGGTGGGTTTCTCATCAGTCCCGCGAAGAGCTCCTGTTTGACTCCTCGCATGAGGAAACGAACTTTTTTCTCCTCAGGCATGTCTGGATCAGCGTGACGGAATAATCGGGTCATTTCTTCTGTGAAAATGGCGACATTTTCATTTGGCAGCTGAACCCGAGTCTCTAATAAAGCAGCGGCCCTCTCTTTGCGAGCGACGCTCGCGAACGTTTGAAGGAATGCGCCGCAGAAAACATCCCACGTTCGGAGCGTGGACTCCCGATTTTCAAGCCAAGTCCTTGCGGTGTCTTCCAAATAGAAGAACACACGACGCAGCTTTTCGTCATGGTCCCAGTGGTTGAGGGCGGCCACACGGTCGTATGTCTCCAGCCAGGACTCCGGGTCTTCGAACGATGACCCATGGAAAATTGGTGGTTCCCTGGGTTGATGCATGACCATCGTGGGCTGGGACGCTGCGGTTGTCATTGTTGCTGCAGTCGCGGTCATGGCCTTCGTCTTCCGCGCCTTGTCTGGTAGAAGCCCGTACTCTGGTGGTAGCCCTTGCTGTCGGCGGCTTGTTCGCTGCTCCTGGTTGGTGTCGGTGTCTTCTCCGCGACGTGGGCTGGGTTCACGGCTTGACGGGGGCGTCCGGTACATGAACGAAGCAGCACCTCCACCAGATGTCACGGGGTCGTGACGTGGCCGAAGACAGGAGACTTCGTGTTAGGATTTAACTGTTTATTTGGGCGAACCTGTGCCCGGTAAATTGAAAATCCAATTACAGCAGCAGTCTCGCACAGATAGCAGTCCCGGACTGATAGCGGCGAACGGAGCGTCGGCCTTCGATCAACAACTGACAAGCGGCGAAGCGCGTCGGCATTTATACTCTTGCC
This sequence comes from Rhipicephalus microplus, assembly GCF_043290135.1. Classification (NCBI taxonomy): domain Eukaryota; kingdom Metazoa; phylum Arthropoda; class Arachnida; order Ixodida; family Ixodidae; genus Rhipicephalus; species Rhipicephalus microplus. The sequence goes on along the minus strand of NC_134700.1, from coordinate 97,995,237 downwards.
GCCGAATGTTCTAGCGTTATCGCTGGCGGTGGCGTAGGTTCCAGAACAATCTGTACCGTTCGCACAGTGGGCGTGATCTTATCGAAATGATCTACTACAGTCCGGAACCTTCTAGAAAACTGCAGGCGCGGTTTGCGCTGAGAATCGTGCGGTGTTTTCGGACGATAACAAAAACTTTGGAAATGGAACGTGGCAATATCATATTATAAATCTTGTATTTGGAACTGGGTTCTTCCCTACATCTCTGAAAAAAGCAAAAATTATTCCCGTTTTTAAAAAAGGCAACAAGCGTTTGATCTCCAATTACCGGCCTATAGCAATTATTTCATTCTTCAGTAAGGTCATAGAAAAGCTTTTTGCGGGACGTTTACGGTGTTATCTAGACAAGTTTCACATTCTTTCTAACAAACAGTTCGGTTTCAGGCCCGGTTACTCAACTGAACTCGCCATGATATCGCTAACAGAGGAAATTAAATATGCTACTGATAGCGGTAGTCTTGTTGGAGGCGTTTTTCTTGACCTTTCAAAAGCATTTGATTCTATTTCGCACGACATTTTATTTCAGAAACTAGAATCAATTGGTGTACCTGGCGTCCCACTATAACTAATTCGTAACTATCTGCGTGATCGAGAACAGGTGGTATATGTGTCCGGTACCTTTTCCAACCCTAAAACCATAACCATCGGTGTTCCACAGGGTTCAATATTGGGCCCGCTTTTATTTTTAATTTATATAAACGATCTCCCTCAATGTCTAGCACATTCGTCCTGTATGCTCTATGCGGACGATACCACTATATTAACTACAGGTAAAGACGTTGACTCGATGTTGTTTAAACTAAATACCGACCTGATAAATATCGTTAAATGGTTCAATAAGAATAAATTAAACATAAATGCTAAAAAGTCAAACTTCGTTGTATTTTCGTCACCTAATCGAATTATACCTAGGAACCCCTCTGTCTTCGTAAGCGATACTCAAATTCATTCTACCTCTAGTACAATGTTTCTCGGGGTCAAATTAGATGAACATTTAAAGTTTAATTCACATGTTTTAGAGCTTACGCGGAAAGCCGCATATGCCATTCGAATATTTCTAAAAGTTCGCCCGTTCTTTCGTTTTGAAATATTGTTGTCACTTTACTACGCTTTCTTTCACAGCAACATAATCTATTGCATTTCATCATGGGGAAATACGTATGCCATTCATTTATCAGCCATCCAACATCTTCAAAACCAAGCATTGAGAATAATAACGTTCAGTGGCTTCATGTCCAATGCATCATCCTTACTCTGTTCGCATGGAATTTTATCAGTTCAGAAGCTGGCTAAATATTTTCTCGGCGTTCTTATTTACAAATATGTGAATGGAAAACTTCCGATTCCTTTACTACACTCAAGTCAGTTTCCTCAGGCGTCATCGACTCGTTTTGCAAAGGCTAATAACTTCCTTTTACCCAAACCTAGGACTAATTATGGCAAGTTTACCACAAAATTTTCATCTGTTTCCCTGTGGAATTCTTTACCTTTGGAGATCAAAAACAGATCCCTCGAAATGTTTAAAAAAGGCTTGTGTTCGCACTTATTAAATTTTTAATGCATGATATTATATGCATTGAATGTTATTGCATTTTTCTGTTAGTTTTTTGTGCTCATCGGTACACCTTGTATAACTTATGTTCGCTATTTTGTGTTTATCTGTACATTTTGTATATCTTAATTTTTCTACCCTTACCGTAATGATGCTTGATATTATACAAAGTGAATGTTATTGCATTTTCGTGTTAGTTTTTGCATGCTTAGCTGTACATTTTTTATAACTTACGTTCGCTATTTCGTGCTTATCTGTACATTTTGTATACCTTAATTTTCTTTCCTTACCACTCTTTACTATTGCGTTGTATCTCTCATGTATGATTTTATAGGAGGTCTCACTCACAGTCTCGCGACTTTGAGACCTCTTTCTGTATTTGTACATAACACATGCACTTGTATCACTTGCATTTCAATTCTGAATAAACTGAATAATCATTTTCTCAAAGACCTTGTAACGACAGCTGGTTAACGCTATCGGCCTGTAGCTGTAAACTGAGGCCGGGTCTTTGCCTTGTTTTAGAATTGGGATAACGATAGCTTCCTTCCAGGCTGAAGGTAGCTCGCCGCTCGTTGACCTCCATGCGCATTTATTGGCAACATGACATAAAATCCATCGCCAGGGATAAAGGCAAAAGAGAATACCCGAGCATTGGGAGAGTTAGCTGGCCATGGACCATCAAAGATGGCATACAGACAGTGGCTGCCAGATGAGTGCTCAATGACCTTATGGTTCGCGGTTTAGCTTGGGTACAGCCTCCCACAATCTGACCAGCTGACTTGCATACCAGACGAGCCCACGCTTTTCCAAAGGCTCAATAAGCATCTAACTCGTGTGCGGTGACTGTTGCTCTAGCTGAGCCTGTGGGACCTGAAGTAGTATGGTTGATAACAAAGCAACCTTGTCTCCTATGAGTTACCCATCCCCTCATTGAGAGTGCCCCTTGTAGATCGGACAATGTCATGGGCTTCAAATATAACGTTAAAAAAAAAAACTGATTTTCTTTCATTGAGTGTACTTTTTTTTAATTCTAAAACCTTTTCTTATGTACAGCCTTACGATTTGTATAAATGTTCTTACCACTGCTACCACATAAAGACAGCAACAAATTGGAATGCTATGCGAAATAAGGCAAGAGAGTAAGCCCTTTAGTGTCCCATTAGGCACAGCTCACCACCATGGCAATAAAAGGAAACGCAACAGCTGGAGTAAGTGACATGACCTTCCCCCTTACTATCACTTCTGTGCAAACTCGGCAGGGAGATGACAGCATCTACAAGCCTCCTGCTTGTCCCTCTCAGGACCAGATGCTTGTAACCGCATCCTGCTGCTCAAACCACACAATTTTGCAGGGGCCACGTGCTCCCCCCCTTCCGCCTCCTAACCCACATGGGTCTTTCACACTGCAAAACAACCAGGACTGAGCCACGATCGTTGCCAACTTTTGCAAGCTTTCACACGAACTTCAAACAAAAGCTGCAGCGAGCATTGCTTTTGCGCTTTCACTTTGTAGGAACATAATGGCAATGCCAGTGGTGACAGCAATATGCACCTGGAGTGTTCATATGATTTTTGTTGTGATGAAGAAATGTATAAAAAACTATAGAGGTCTGGTCTGTATCCCTAAATATTTCATAAAAGGTGAAATTTCAAAATAACAACGTTTAGAAATGCAAATTTCTAATAATGCTGACATTATACCAAGGCTTCACTCTACAAATCACTCTGCTCAATGTATGAAGGAAAGAAAAGTATGTTTAAGGGCTCGTTTTCTTTGTTAGACACAATATTAATGAGAACTAACAGACAATAATGCCGAGGAAAGTACACTCAAACCTCATTATAACAAAGTTTCAACTTACTCGAAAATAAGTTCGTTATATCTGAAAATTTGCTATAAAAGTATGTTCCAACCACTTTGTCTATTGCAAGAGTACCCTTCATTTACTTCGTTATAACCAATATTTGGTTATATTAGGGTTCGTTACGTTGGGGTTTGAGTGTATAGAGGATATTATTGGAAGTAATTGTAATGTGACCGTGAAGAAAGAAAAGTGGACAAAAATATAACTAATGGTCACTTGTTGTCCAGAAGAGCTGGTGCTTTTCTGAAGGCCCAATAAGCCAATAAGCACATCACTCACGTGCAGCAAGTTATCATTTAATCCACTTTTCTTTTTTCCCAATTGTTACATCTTTGGCATGATTTTCTGTTACTTGTCATTAATAATCTGCTCAATGTAGGCACTGAAAGTGAGAATGTGTACCCAGTGGCTCCCCGAAATTCTCATAAATAACTATTTACATCTATGTTGCACTCTCTGAAACATAAAAAGCAACACTACATGGTGTAGGGCTTAAAGGGGTACCGACACAAATTTTTTCGACTGAGATAGCCTGCAAGAATGATTCCCGCGAACATGCGTATATTATCAGCAAGATATCAACGGCGAACATAGCTTAGAAGGTATTTGACCTTGATCTGAAAGTTCGCGTACATGATCCAACACTAACCCCTTTCAGGTGACCCACAGTGACGCCCCTACTCCCCTCACATTACCACACTGCATTCAGTACAAGTTACCATGACATCAAAGCCCCCCTTTTTCTTTTTTTTCTGCGTTTGCTTCAGCATACTGCTTGGCAGCTGCTCACTAGTCAGTGACCGTGGTGCATGCATTCAATGTTTTGTGTTTGGCAACCCTGATCTACTGTTTTCTGTTCGAACGAACTTCTTGATGCGTACCGTGCGGAAGCCTGCCACAGTTTTCTGTGCTGGCGTAGTCGAAGGATCCACACGCTAGGTGGTGATTGTTGCACCCAGCGGTTTGTTGTTTTTGGAGCTCTCGAACAGAAAGTGAGACTTGTCGGTAAAGAAGAGACTATAATTAATTATCTGTTATGTGCGGCAGCGAAAAATGTGCCGTGTTGTGACTAGCAGGCCCTGAGTATCACACTGCAACAAAAAAAAGCACGATTCCAAAACTTTCTTGTGCCAGTGGGCTTTAATGAAGCCTACATTGTTTAACGAGCTACTGCATTATAAAACTGAATACATTACATAAGTGACACTACTGTAACACTAAACAAGAACTTACCTTTATTTTAACACATGCTTAAAGAAGCTGGCAGCATTGAGCTATGCAAACTAATAAGTTGACCAGAGAGATTATATAGGCAGAAAACTACACTGCAGTAATAGTATCACAAACATTCAAAAACCTCATTGTCTGCCATACGAACAGTAGCACCAGTCACCTAGAAAGACCCATGGCATTCCTTCTTGCCATCTGCATTACGTTACAATTTTATGCCCTTAGTACTAAAGCAGAGATTGTGTTTATAAGTGTCAAAGTACATTTAAGACAAGTTTGCATTTTTTAACAGTTAGAAGTGGTTGGAAGCTGACCTATGTGCTGGTCATTTATTTCCGCCCATAGTTATGTATATGATGGTAAAACAAGACATATACAAGGCAGTATCGTAAAGGTAGTATAGCACACATCCACACCTTGGGGCTCTTGGTTGGTGTGGCCTTCCCCTTAGCGGCAGCCTCTTCCTGCAAGATGGTCTCCTCGAGCTGTTGTTCCAGAGCCATCTGCTGGGCCAACTCCGACAGTCGCTTCTCTTGCTCCCGCTGAATTCGCGAACTCCGACGGCGGCCCTGGCTGTCCTCGTCAGCCAGATCGCCCTCTGGTGCACCCAGGAGGCAAGCCGCAGCCGCACCCAGCTCTCTGGTCAGGCCACGGCCCCTCCCCCTTGAAGCACCGCGGCCCCTGCCCCGACCCCCTCGTGACCTGCCCCTGCCGCGGCCCCGGAAGGCGACAGCAGGGGCGGGTTCACTTTCTGCATGTATCGCAGTGTCACCATTCACGCCAGTGTCATCTCCTGCCTCACGGGGTTTCTTGGGCGAGGGCTCATCTGATGGTCGAACACGCCGCTTAATGTGACTCCAGCGGCCGGCACGACCCCTGCCCCGACCTCTCCCGCGGCCTCCGCGACCTCCACGACCTCTCCAGCCACCGCGCTTCTTGACTATCGGAGAAGCATCCTGCACAAGCTCAGTGGGTACCTGTGAAGTGCTCACTGCTTCTTCATCAGCGGGTGTTGTTGTAGAACTGTCGTGTGCTGCTGACATTGCCTCCGTCTCGTTCACGGTAGAAAGTGGTGCATCATCCATGACAGCTTCATCCTTCATTACATCGCTCTGGTCGGTGAGTGTAGAGTTGGCAGCACTTTCATCACTAGCTGTCTTTCCCTTGTCCCTCCTTGCTGCAGCATCTCCTCTAAGCCTTGTTGAAGTCCTGGAGCCCTGTTCACCTTTGAGTTTACTCTTAGGTTCTTTCTTTCCACCAGCAGCAACCTGTTTTTCCTCTCTATCTGTGTATTTCGGAGTGCCATCTGCATCTTTGCTAGTGTTATCTGAATCTTTCATATCGATTTCGACACTGCCGTCCTGCTTGCCTTCAGTCTCACTCGGCTCTTTTGTGCTGCCCTCAGCGTTAAGAACTTGGTCCATACTAGTGTCCATAGATTTGCCTTTATCATCCTCCACGGTGTCAGTGCTTTGAGCTTGCACCTCACTTTGATTTTCCTTCGCTTCCACACACTTACTAGGCACAGCCTTCTCTTCGCTATCTTCTATGAATGTCTTCTCAGAAGAAGCCTCACGGGAACCAGCCTTTGTCACATCACCAGCAGATGAAGGAACATCAGTTTTCAACTTCTGCGCTGCCTCACCGTCAGTGCAATCCTCACTACACTGCTGCGCTCTACTCTGCCTTCTGCCCTTCTTAAAATCTGCAAAACTTTCTTTGGCTTCCACACACTTACTAGACACAGCCTTCTCTTCGCTATCTTCTATGAATGTCTTCTCAGAAGCTGCCTTGGTGGAACCAGCCTTCGCAACATCACCCTCAGATGAAGGAATGCTAATCTTCAACCTCTGTGCTGCCTCACCATCAGTGCAATCCTCACTAAGCTGCTGTGCTCTACTCTGCCTCCTACCTTTCTTCAAATCTGCAACGCATGAAGACAGTGACCTGCCTCTTCTTTTTTTCGCTGAAGTAACACTGCCAGTTTGATCTTCTGGTGTTATTGTGTTACCACTTCCCAAGTTTTCCGCTTGAACAGAATCTTTTTTGTGCGGTTCTTTCTGCAAAGTCTTTTCCTGTGCCGTTGCTTCCTCACTGTATGCTTTGTCGGATTGAGCACCTCGTGAAACTTTGTCAGCTGTGCTTTTGGTCTGTTCATCGCTTTCACTCAGTGCTCCTACTGTTGGTTGGTCTCCGAGACTAGCATTGGGTGCAGCTCTACTGGCACATGAGTCTCGAGTTATTGCTTCTCCCCCGGTTTTGGTGCTGGAAGCAGGCACCTTACCTATTTTTACATGAGCTCTGCCATCTCCCGCACCCTCAGTAGCACCCTTTTCTGGGGTGCTGCTGCAGTGCTTTTTCCTGCTGGTGCTTTTAGACATACATGTATCGCTTGTGCCTGTAGTAATGCTTGTCTCCTGGTTTTCACTCTCTACACTGGGTGGGGAAGCAGTCTTAACCACCGATTTTGAAGCAGTCTCGTTTGCATCCGAGTCTACACAGTCAGGGTTATTGCTGTCGAGAGGCATTCTGCTAGTTCTTTTAACCTCCGACGACACACACTTAGATGAATCTGTGGTTCGTTTGTCATTTTCTTCACTGGCTTCTTTGTCAAGAGTAGACAGCTGCACTTCAGCAGCCTGTTCGCTGCGTGGTGATTTCTTACATAAGCTGCTTCCCGATTTTGTTTTTGCATTCTCACTTTTCTGATCAGCAAAATCAGCGTGCTGCAGCCCCGTTGCTTTTTTTGCGCAACTTTCCTCCTCATATACGTCCTCTGAATGACGTGGAGCCTTCTCAGCCTCCACTGTAACCTTTTCCGAGGCAGATTTGGTCTCTGCGCCCGAAGGTGACAGTGGCGACGTTGTGGTAAGTGAATCTTTAGGTTGAGCGTCTGATGACCGATCCGTGGCTGTTTCGAGATGCCGTGGCTGGCTTTTTCTAGACCTCTTTTCAACAACGACCACACTCTTTTCTTTGTCTACATCGCGTAGATTAGGCTGTGACTGCTTTTCAGTCGAACATGGCGGCAACACCACAGAGTTTTTGTGATCATTTGCATCTTTCTGCGGTTTTGCTGGCTTCAGTAGAGCTGTGCTAGAAGAACTAGGGGTCGCTCCTAGCACTGTGTCACAGACTGCATCAGGCTTTTCCTCAACTGTCTTGATTGGTGTGCCGTCTTTTAACAGTGAGCTGACAACAGCACTTTTGCTGCTAGCAACATCCTTCCCTTCACTGCACGAATGGTTGTCAGAGGACTTTGTTTTCACAGCCGACGCTGGTACAGTGGCGCTTCCCTTTTCTTCAATATCAGCAATAGGAGATGAAGCTGAAAGCTTAGCACTTGTTTCTGTATCTGAGGCTGCTGGCACCAATGATATTGGTTCAGTGGTTCCTACTGTGTCCATTAACTTCTCATGAGGTGTCCCCACTGAGTGATGTTCTGGAAGGACTTTCCCCGAATGGCCTTTGTTCCCTAGAAATGAAGTTTTCTTACTGATCTTCTCGAAACCCCCATCAGTAAGCTTTGCACCACTAGTTGACTTTTCAACATTTAGAACATGTTCCTTTTCACTGCTTTGTTCAGTCCTGTTTGGCTTGTCAAATTCAAGATTCCTTAACGGCACTGTATCAGTAGAACTCTCCGCAACACCACCATGCGTCCTTGCTGTCACTGCCTCAGTGGCGTGCTGCAAACTTTCTTCACCAACACCAGATGACACAGGAAGCACTACACCCTTGGCACCAGTTGCACCCCTGACATCTGATTTAAGCACAGAAGTTTCTGCTCCTGCCGTGTGAGCATAAAGGCTGGGTGAAGATGGTGAAGCTAATAATTTGTCTCCAAGAGCTGAAGATGGCTTAGAAGAAGTATCATGGGCTGCAGTAGCATTGTCTGCCTCACTGCTTCTTGGCTGTTCGCCAGTTGTGCTCAAAACCTGGGAGGCTGAAATAGCTGGCAATACTGCATTGACCGTGGAAGCTTCTGGCAATACCCTAGTGAGGTCAAGGGCCAGTGGCTGCTCTACAGCATCAACATGTCGAAGGTTTGTTGTTGTCGACGACACCACAGGAGCGTGGCAGCTGTTCTCGTGCGCGTATGGAATGCTGCTGGGCGACTCTGGCTGACCGTTCTTTTCAGATATGTGCACTTCCTCCGGCTTCTCGCCGGTTCGCAAGTCCTCAGCACCGACGTCGACAACCCGCCTGACCTCCGCTGGTTGGAGCACTTCCGAGGAGGAGGGCTGGTCATCTGTGGGAACGCTTGGCTCCTCTCGGTGAACGACCGAGAGGTCACAGGGGAGAGACTCCAACACGACGACTGCGCCGTTCCCGTTGGCATTTCCGAACCCATGAGTGGCGGCTGGCTTGTCGGGCAACGAAGGTGCACTTCGGTTCGCAAAAGTGTGCGCTCGATTTTGAGGCGACGATGAAGGTTTGCAAGGTGGCCTGACTTCACCGTCCTCGGCTGTGGCTCGCATGCACAAATCCTCAGCGTTGCTTTGCTCAACTGCAGACGGCTTTTTTGTCTTGCTGGCAACATCATCTCTCTTGCCGTCGATGTCATCTTTCTTGTCTTTTGAAATGTCCTCGCTATGTGGAGTGGACTTCTTTAGCTCTTGGCCACTCTCTCCTGGTGGGCACTCAGAGATGTCATTCTGATGAATTTCGGCCTTCTCGCTGTTCACGTGGACCATCTCAACTTCTGACGGTGACTTACATTTATGAGACTTTGAAGCTTCTTCCAAGGTGTTGTTTTCTACCAACTCTTTTTTAATGGCAAGCCTGGGGAAGGTAGTCTGGTCGGTTGTACCACATGCAGAAAGGGTTACAGAAAGAGTTTCTTCGTGGTGAGGCTCTTCGTTTTTTACTGATGGCGGTTGCCCTGTGTCCGTCACGGCAGGCTTTTCATCGTCTGGTAGCCCCGAGCCTGGTTTTTCTGCGTGCAAACGCATCAATGTCAAATTACTAGGCAGCTTTAAAATAGTTGCTACATTAGAAAGAACAACGGCAGGGAGCTATTATCATCCAACTGATAGTGTTGCAGCTATACACGCAGCTTCCTTGGTCAAAAGCCTCGTGGGTGAAAAAAGGGGTTACACCTACCTAGATAATTAAACATAACATCACCACCTAAAGCAGCTGCTCCATCAACCAAAGTGGGAAGCAGGTGCAAAGTGGCACCTCACAAATAGTTAACAACACTATGCAATGAATGCCAGTATGGCGTGCAAGAGACAGCTTATACTGTCAATGAACAGCAATCACGAACACATAATTCTTTTCTGATGGCATGCAACCTTACTACTTCAGTCCTTTCTATCGAAAGCTATGTCTAGACGATGTAGCCAGTCTTCCACTTCCAGCATTGCGGCTTTCAATGTCTCGGTTGCTTACCTTTTGCTTATTACAATTTGTGTAACTAGCAATACGTTTTACACAAGTGGCTACTTCACATGCGTCGCCCACAGCGCCACATATGCGTACAGCTCTTGTACCTTGGTAGACAAGGCAATGATATCGCCAGTTGCTCAATAAAAAGCTCAGCCGGCGTGCGCATCAGGTTTTTCTGCAGCTGAGGCACGTACATACAAAACGTGCAACACGAAAACGACCATAGATGAACAGGCTAAACTACGGGAGATGTTGAACTCATTGCAGCTGGTATGACATAATGTCGCTTTTTACGTCCCTCAGCGTTTTGGCAGGTGGCACCACGATATGTCCTCAAAACCAATAAAGGCTTGTTTAAGTATTTGCTGCCACTACTAGCACATTTTAACTATCGTTACATTTAAAACAAGTTAGTGTTAGAGATGCCTTACTGCACTACTGGTGCATCGCATTCTACCAGCTCTGTTTCACAACTAAACCTCCACCTTCCCGACTGCTTTTGAGCTCATTTAAATCTGAAGAGCTACACTCACCCTCCGTCTTAGCACCGTCTGGCTCAGTGAGGTTACTCTCGCCTGTCTCGCTGTCCATGGAGGAGCTCTCTTCCTTCTTGACCCCCGAAAAGCTGCCCTCGAGGTCAGCGATAACCTTCGCCAGCTCATCTCGTGTCCTGCACAAACACACAGCTAGCGTCACCACAGACATCTGCTCACACACACACAAAATACAGAGACTTAGATAAAGCATTAGGCAGTGTCCAAATCACAGAGAAATTCTTAAGGCTTTCTCACACAATGCCAATCTCTGTAATACAGAAGGAAAATTGGGGCACATAAAAGAAGTAAAATTTAAAAGCTACATCCTGGTGGGCTCTTAGTAGAACCAGTAAGGATCCGATGCTACATGTTGTTCGAGAGCTCATTGAAGCTTTTGAACCTAATGGCAAGGCAGTATGTAAGCATCAGTGCCACGTGGCTGCAAAGTATGCTTGACATGACTTGCACTGAGAGTGCTCTGTCTTTGTACATTAAAATCGACAGTTAATCTGCCATTACAGAACAAGAACAACTCTTACACGAGCTGAACAAATTTCAAAAGTTGGAGGTGTGCATGGCCTGATTAAAAAGTTTACACTAGGCTGGCTCAGAATGAGGCCAAGTTTAGAGGTTTTTTCTTTTAATATGTACTGTACTTAGTGCATTTAGGTAGTCAAACATAGACACGTCTTGATCCCAATGGCTGCCAAAACGGGGGAAGCCAGAAAAGTTTAAAAATTCACTGAATGTGACCTGAACGAAGACAGGTACTTGAATGTGAAAAGAACATAAAATTTTGGCTTCCAACACTAGTCACAAGTATGGTCAATGTTCCCTCACCATTCTCTTCAAATGCCATTTGCCTCTTGTATTGTTGTTTGCACTATAAAGAACATTATCAAACTTTATGCTTTGTTTGATGTCTCTTTTTTGCAGTGTTACACTTAATGGATGCTCTCAGCAAAACAAAGTGCGAATTTTACATCTCCATACTTTTCTAACCTTACAAGGCAACACCTATCTTAAGTAGTAAAGCAACTAAGACAGGAGTTCAGGGTTAATGTGGGGGTGTGAACTAATAAATTATTACTGAACAAGGAATGTCACTAAATATGTTTCGACAACTTCTCTTTGTCCTGGCAGCAGCTTAAAAAGCAGTTGTGGCCTTGATCGAGGCACATCACCTTGTCCAAATGATGGCTAATAGCACTTCTTATTCCACAATTTCTGCCCACTTGCTGAAAGTAAGAAAGAGGCACGTGCCACCTCTGCAGAGGATCGCGGTGCATGATTCAGTCATAATATACTCACACCGAGACCCTATACCGAAGCAAACACTCACCGAGAGACAAGTATCCAGGAGTTTTCATCATCAGGGTGCTCACGGTAGAGGCGCAAGTTGAGCTGTGGGTCTCGGTGCAGCCAGTAGAGGTGGCCACGCACATCTCGCCCAATGGGCTGCAGCCGCAACACATCCGCCTCCTGCTTGTTTAGCTCTGCCTTGAACTTGCTGTTGGCATCAAACTGCAACTCGAGCAGCCGCTTGAGCACCGCTAGCTTCACGGACAGCTTGGCCTTGCGGTAGCCAAAGCGTTCCAGCTCCCAGCCATCCACGTTGGACCCCTGGTGGCAGAACTGGATGAACAGAGGCAGCAGCAGCAGAGGTCAGCGCATAACCGTAGGGCAGCGTGCCAGTCAGTGCGCTCTAACTGAATTACAGTCCACACTTTGTAATCAAAAGTGAAGTGTACAGTGGAGACCAGCAGGAATTGCTAACTTTATGTACTGTCAACCATGTGATCATGCTCCAACAGTTTAAACTGTTCGCGTGATCCAAGGCAAAGGCCCTAACAATGTGAGGCACATATAGATGCTTCCATAGTTTCTTGGCCATCTTCGCTTTTTCGTATCCACCTTTCTTGAAGGTTACCACATCACTCGAGCAATTGCAGCCCATGCAACTTTCCTCCCCCGACTGTTTGAGACTGCGCTTTGTGGTTCATTCCAGTAAGTGGATTGAGAGAGAAGAAACATTTTTAATAATTGAGGTTGTTTGTGGTAGTGGTGGGCAGGGTACCTCTTCTAGGGCCAGCTGGTCATTATAGATGGACGGCTTTGCCACAGGTTTATTACAGAATGCTACAGAATGCTTTGGGGGTTGAGAAACTATTTACGTGGTTACAAGTGAGCATGGTTACAATGGCATGGTTACAAGTGAGGTAAACCACACGCTGTGAAAATGAGTAATAGTTCACATGCAAAGAATAAAAACAATAAAAAGTAAGTGCTGTCAACAAAACCAACCAGTATAGTAGAGTTTCAATATAGTGAAACCCTATCTAATACCAAATTATCTTTGGTAGGACCAAGCACACTGATATCAGTGACAAAAAAGAAGGGAGAGAGAACAGGATCAGGTATGTAAGAAACAAATGTAGGCATGATGAATGTAACAACTCATTGAAAAGCCTGCTGTCAAGTTTGATAGCCTGCTGGGAGCCTGTCATGACAGCATGCAGTACGTGTCATTTTCGCTACAGTACACATGCCTCAAACTGAGCGTACAAAAATGTTTGATTGCCTATAAATCGTTACCACATTTGCTAGAATTATTTCTACACTTGTGAATAATAGTTTTTGCCTTTCATGGGAGGGCTCCGGTGCTAGAAATTTTGCGTAAATGCTTTGATGAACGCCATCCGTCATATCAAACATGGACTCATGGACATTAGACTGACAAGTATAGCGATGAAAATGTATGACTTAAAGAAAAAATGTGGCTGATCCCCCTTTTTAGAAATTGGCATAACATGAAAGTGAAACGTGTCTTCACAGAAGTAGTTGAACATTTATTGGGCATTCTTTGCGAAGGAAAGAATGCGACAGCCACAAATTGCAATGGCACGCGAAGTACAGCATGCAGCTGGGAACTTGCAATGCGCACCTCAAACAGTAAGCACGCATGAAATGAGCATGCACAGGACGAGCGCAGACTAACAACTGTCACAGCTCAACACTTCGAGCATACATTTCTAATAGAAAGAAAGACACACGAAACGAATGCACGAGTATACACAAGATAAGCGCAAACAACTGTCACAATTCTTACTTCTTCGTATGCATACTCCTTTCGTCAACAGCGCAGCCGCAGCAGGCAGCAAAGTGACCTTTGCGCTCTCCCAAATCACAAATCTGATAAGTGGGTGCGCAGGAGACACCACACTTCGTGAAGGCCCACGCTCGTCGAAACGCAAGCAGCACGACCTTTAGCGTGCGCCCAAGACGAGCCCTTCGCATGTTGCGGACAAGTACCGCCAAACAGTACACGATATATATAAATAGCTTGCTGTTACCAAACTTGATATGTACGCCCCGTGACTTAGTGGTTAGTGCCATGGGTTGCGGAGCCACTGATTCAATGCATCGCGACGGAACCTCCTCTTCTCTTTTTTTTCTCTTTGCAATCTGTTAGTATGTATCTTATATTGTCATGTTACAGACAGAAATACGTGAGCGGAGCCGTGGTGGACTCGGACATAAAACACTTTTGCGCTAAAAAAAGAATAATATGTGAGATGTAACACACGAAAACCACCAAATGATAATGAGAGATGCCGTAGTGGAGGGCTCCGAAAATTTCGACCACCAGGGGTTCTTTATTGCACTCAAATCTGAGCACACGGGCCAACAGCATTTTCGCCTCCAGCGACACTGCGGCCGCTGGGCTTCGATCCCGTAACCTTCTGGTTAGCAGTTGAGCTTCCATACCCTACAGAACACCGCGGCGGAGCGTGTTCAAAATAAAAAGGGACAGGGAGAGAGAGAGCGAACAGCAGTTGTTCGATTGCACTTGTCTATGTCTTCTTTTTCTATGTGTGCTTGCGCAAATCCGTTAAGATGAATTTGTTCCAACTACACTGAATCGCAGTATTCCTCTCCAATTTTTTATTTTTCTTTCTTCGGTCGGCATGTTTTCTGATCATGGAGCAAAGAGTTATATATTATTGCACTCATCTTTCCGTTAATTGCGGGCCTTCACATGCGGTGTGAGAATATCATGCAGGTTTGCACGCCTCCATCACAGGCAATGGCAAAGAGTGCAATGTTATAAAAATATATGCCAATTAACACACATGCACAGCATTCAAGAAAACCTGATTGATATATACCCCATCCACACGATAGATTAAAATCACAAAACATTATAAACAACCAGTCTGCAGAAAAAATAGCACTACTTGAGCGGCACTCAGTGTACAGCTGAAACAAGCAATCAGTATCTTTGTTAAGTTTGCAGTGAACCACTCAAGCACATGTCTTTGCCTTGTTTATTAAAAAAAAAAAACTGTGACACATGCTACTGTGCAAGATACAGGGATACTTGTGGCAAAAGAAATCAGGCAAGAAAAGCAGCACAATGTTGCACAGGTTGCGCAGAAACAACCTAGTGTTGATATCTGATGAGCGTTTATAACGCATGTATATTATTGCAATGGGAAGTAAAATAGCACTTTATTACAGTTCAAGGTTACTTTAGAAGTATGACAGTCACAACTCCTCTGTAATGAATACTATTCTTGGACGTCTACCTCCTATCTCCGAAGCACATGCCACTACAGAATGGCATTTCAGCTTTGAGAAGAGGTGTGCCCCTTGCACGTGTCACCTGGACGAGGCTTTCTACACGCAGAGCTGTTATAATGCGTTATTGTAGATTTGTCACAGCACGGTGAGGTCCGTTAACTGTTTAGCACTGGACGATGAAAAAAACACCTACATTTTTTTGGTTCGCAAACTTCGCCAACAACTGAGGTCAACAACTGAGGTTCAACCCCTCTGTGGCAGTCGCTTTTTATAGAAACACCAGCAGATTATTCCACGATGGAACCCAACAAAAATGGCCGATGTGCCCCAGTGCTGAAGTAGCATATCCCCTTCCAAAAGCATATATCCAGTCAATACCACTAAGTCGGAACCCATCTTTCCCTACCAGGGCTGAAAAAAAAAAAACCTTGATCCAAGCCTGGTTACAAGCTTCTATAAAGTGAGATGAAAAACAATCTCTGAAATAGGCACAAGCATACCTCAATATTATGACACACATACTTTTGTTAAGCTTAAAAGGGTGACAAAATATATTTCTTCAGCTTTCTCACCCAAAGATACATAAAAAAAAAACAAGAAACAAACAGAATTTCCACCAATGACCGCTACAATTTTTTAAAGGACCCTAAAATGGTTTTGACAATTTTGTACAAACACATTGGGCCGGTAGACCAAGTGCTAAGGATAATTTACAGCCCCTTTTGAGCTCTCTACATGAACTGTGTAATTTATTACAACACTTCAAAGCTGCGAATCGCTGCAGATGGCTGCAACTCAGCTAAACCCGTTTTAAACCGCCCATTCGCAGAACAACATGCTCTGGTAGCGTGACGTCGTTGAGGCTGCTAATCTGATTGGCTGTGCGATGCACGTAAGTTAAATCGGCTGGTAGGGGACACCTGTTGGAGCAAGCAGATATAAACCACTCCGCGATCCTCCTCTCTGTTGCCAGACGGCGTGCGTGCTGTCGAGTGCATTTTTGTGATGGCCTCCGTCATTGTGCGTAACCTGACGGCGTACAAACTTGAATGTCTAGACTAGGTGAAGCACATATCGTCTAGTGCGCTCATAGGAGCTCTGCGATCACCAGCGTGTCTCAAAATTTGAGGAGGCAAGGCAGAGGCGAAAAGGAGGGTCGATATAATTGTCTGTAACAGCCTTGGCACACGCCGTATCGCCAAATTTCTGGTGGGAATAGTTTCGATAATGCTCAACTTCAACTTCAAAAAACCATTTCAGGGACCCTGTAAACTTCATTGGTTGGCTGTCGAGATAAAAAAAAAAAAAAGTGCTGATGGTTATTGGAATTTTCAACAATTAGGACAGGACAGTGACAACACAAGAGCACTGTACTTTCCAGACATGTTTGTATGCAAAGTAATGCGAACAAAACAAACCTTGATGAGGGCTTTTTCCCAACGGTCACGCTGCACCCTCCTACTTGCTTTCCTCAAAAGGTGGACGTGCAGGTCTATCAGGGTCTCGTCCACTGCATTCCCACAACAGAACAAGAGCACAATGAGAGTACACAGTTGTGGAAGGAAAAATTCACGACACCTGGTGACGCCCTAGCAACTTCTCGCCACAAGATTATTGCGATAATATGGTTTGAGATTACTTGATCAGTGTGAACTCATTAGTGTGTCCCTCCAGAACTACTTTAAAGGCATACTAAAGAAAAAAGAAAGATAATAGGTATCACTAGTATTATCAAATTACCATATCACAGTACCAAGGGCAGAGTCTTTGCTCCACAGACATGCTTAGCAAATCGGAGAAAAAAGTAAAAAGGGAGAAAACTAAAAAATAACAGCTCACAACCGTGCATTCAAGTTTTATAACTATGGCATGCTGCAGTACAGTGGAAGACTTCGCATTAATTCCCGCTCTTCAAAGTTGCTACGACTGAGTTTTTAGGCCACCGTATTATTCCACAAGGTATGCAAAAACTTGCCAGAAAAGTGAAGGCTATTGGAGACTTTCTATGCCCAACTTCCTTGAAAACAGTCCGATATCGAATCCCTGGGCCCACTAAACTTCCATCACCACTTTCTTCCAAAGTGTGCCACATTCCTAAAGCTCTCGACAGAGTTATTGGCTATAAAAGAAAAAAAAAAGACCCGGCCGCCCAACCAGAGTGGACTGAGGATGCTGCATCTGCTTTCGCCACTGCCACAAAGGTTTTGGCAGATGCCACCATGCTCATGCACGGCTAACAATTCGGAAAAGGAGCAAAAAAAAAAAAAAGAAATTAAAAAAAAGACTGGTAAACATGCATTCAAGTTTAATAACTAAGGCATGCTGCAGTGAGAAGCTTCGCATACATATTTACCACCTGGGTTTGCTTTAATATGTGCCTAAATCTAAGCACACAGAGGGGCCCACACACGACACCCACTGAAAAGCAGCCAGGGTTGAACCCAGAACCTATGCAATATAACAACACAGCGATTCGGCTACCAAAGCGGATACGTTGAATGTCAGGTGTCGTTGCAAAGCAACATACTCCTCACGTGTATTTAAGAGATAATGTAAAGTCCCGAGGCACCATGCTCGGACATCACAATATCACACAGTGCCGGAAAGAACATGTACGACTTCAGGGCAGTGCTTTCGCTCGATCCTTTTTCCTTGGATCACCTATTGGCAGGAGTTGCACTTGTTGCTATTCTTCAGAATTGTCATCTAGCAATTTGGCTTGATGTTCCTTCCTAGTGTAACTTCACCAGCGAGTATTTACAATGCAAAAAGGCAAGCGCAGAAACACCAAACTGTTTATGGCCCGCATGCACCAAAAACAATGAAACAAATTGCCATTTACCAACATGGGTAGTCTCAGCATTTTATTCAATGATTAATGAAAGTTTGCAGAAGCTTACATAAACTAAAAAAGTTAAGCAAATGAAATGAAAGAAATGATAAGTCTTGGCGAAATAAAATTGGTTCAATGTCCGT
This sequence comes from Rhipicephalus microplus, assembly GCF_043290135.1. Lineage (NCBI taxonomy): Eukaryota > Metazoa > Arthropoda > Arachnida > Ixodida > Ixodidae > Rhipicephalus > Rhipicephalus microplus. The sequence goes on along the minus strand of NC_134700.1, from coordinate 97,977,058 downwards.
AAAAATCCTGAAATAACTACCTTTGTCCAAAGAAAACAACAGCATAATGTTTCAAACACATCTTAAAGTGCTCCACTAAAATACGTTCCGTAACAGAGAGCAAATAATAAATGAATAAATTAAAATAAATATAACAGATAGTCACCTAGCCATTTCTGGGAGACTAAGCTAGGAGCCAATGGCAATGACATCTGATTCACTGTATAAAGTAATCTGGATTTAGCACGAAGTGGACCTCGAAACAAGAAGCGGAACCAATGTGCGCGCAGTCGGCAGGCATCACATGACAGGCGCGCTTTCGGATGCGACGCGCGCAAGCGATGCGGCGGAGCCTGCAGTTCCGGTGTCGACCCACCCACGGCGCTCTGGCACCACAACGGTCGCGCTTAGATTTATTTATCAAAGATTCACAGACGAGGTCAGTCTGTGCTGAAAGCACGGTCGTAAAGAATGGGACGATACGGCGAAATCGCTGAACACGCACAAAACGCAAAGCCGGCAACTCGCACGAGCGCGCGGCGGCGAATGCAGACGACAAGAAACTGCTGGCGTGAGCAGCGCGGCGCTGCCAATTATCGTTACTCGACCGCCGCCTTCGAAAGGCACCGCAGTCCTTCGGACGCAGCGCGCAGTCTAGCTGTAAGCGGCGATCACGTCGATGCGATAAACGTTATACGAGCTCTGGAAAGCCTTTCTTTTCCCCCTTTCGCTGGCGCCCGCCCGCGCCGGACTCTTGCCAGCGGGAGGCGCTTCCGCTTATTTTTCTTTTTCGCCGCTGCCGTTCCCGTCAGCTTCGAACAAACAGGTCTCATCCCCTGCGATGGGCCGTTTTCGAAGCGCGCAACGAGCGCTACATACTACTGCCGCGAAAATGAACAGCCGCTACAAATCACACAGTCTGGGAAATTTCCGACCATTAGACGCGTGAACCCCGGCAACCGAGCCGCGCTGTCAGCGCAAATTGCGCCGCCGCAGAGGGTCGGCAACTCCGTCGGCTTTCACGGTGCGCTTATTTGATCTGCAAAGAAAATCGGAAGCTGCTGACTGACCTACGCTCGCAGGGCTTATCGCCGACATTTGAATCGAGGTGCAGAAAGACATCGTACCGCTGGTTGCCGCAAAAATATGCTCGTAGCATCGCGCGACCAACGCGATCGCGAAGGTTCGGAATCGCTACCGAGCCATGGAGGTCGCGCTATCGTTCGCTACACGGAAAACACACAGCGCTCGTGAGCGATGTTTGTTCTTGCAAGTTCGTGGTTGCACAAGCCTGCGATCTTGCTATGCGTGTAAATGCGTGTCGACGGTTGCATTGTTCACGGTGCAAGTCAAATGCAACGCTAACGGGCCAGCGATTTTTTCGAGTGGGGAGAAGGGGGGGTAAACACGGCCCGTCGTCGTTCGGCGGCATTACGAAAGCGCAGCCGATCACGTACCATTTTTGGTATCCTCCAGCATAGACTGCAGCTCGGAGATGGAGATGTTGACGCCGCATAATTCACCAAAATTCAGTACGAACGAACAGATCACCGCAAAGTTTGGGTCGTCATAACAGTTTTCTTCGGCGCTGGTCGCCATTTTAGAAACGCTCTTCGACAAAAGGTTGTGTCCATCAATGTTGACAGCTTGTGGTCATAAATCTACTAATAAAACTGTTAGCTAGCACTCCTGCAAGCTTTCCCTTTTATTAGTAACTTTAATTTAAAGTCAGTATTACTCAGTTCAAGCAACTAGCCATTTTCAACTGTTTTAGAACTTTCATTCATGTCGAGCGTGGACTTTCATTTTCAAACTGCAACACTGTCGTGAATGACGCCCTTATACAATTAACAATTTTTAGATATTTTAGCGTATTTATTTATTGCTGAATTGTTTACGTTTACAATTTTAAAAATTACCCGCAGTTTAAATATATTTATTCGTCAGGCAACATTGTTACATAGTTTAAACTTTGTTGTAGTACAACACTTTTGCCACATAAAACGCACAGTTTAGGTGCCTAAACTTGTATTTAAAAACAACAACTAAAATACAAAATTTTACTTTAAAACAATTAAAACATTTGTATTTTGCGCAATCACGGTGAATATACGATATTATAAAGTTTCATACAATATTACTTAGAGGGGAGCCTGGCGCTAGTGTCTACGCGGGCTCCTTCTATGCAGCTTGATACACTGACACACTGTAATCCTACGTTGCATGGAAAGTTTCGCACTCGATGCGCTACCTCTGCTAGGGTTTTTATAAGCTACAGGATTCGTCACCGCCACTTTGGTTGAGTTTTCGTGGCGGCAATCGCAACGACATGGGTACGCTAATGAAGCAAGTACTGCAGGCTTTCTTTCCCGGAAAATGCTACGACGAGATAATTGTACGACACAACTTCGAAAATGGTAAGTCGGCCACTGAAGCCCCGGCGTTATGTCGTATTTGAGTCCACGAAGTCTCGGGTTCCCCCGGGGGTCGTCTGCTGTGTGTCGGATGAACGTACTTTCCGTCGAGGAAATAGCGAAGGCAAATAGTCCTCGAGGGCAAAAAAAAAAAAAAAAAAAAAAACGCGTACGCGTATTCAGATCTTTATCGCTTCCGTTTTGCCTGCTCTTAAACTAATCGGGCGGCAGGGCAGTTCGGCACTTTCACTTATCTAGGACGAAAAAGATACGCGCAACATAGGCGACACGTCTAATGGATGTTTTGTAGCGAATGAAAGTGTTTACTTGGTGCTCGTCACATCTTCTTCATCGATTGTGTTCTTCTTGATGTCGTTGTTTCGAACGAGAAACTGGAAACCCGTATCACATCAGCAGAGGACAGTTAACGTCTCATTTCCCTTAGCCTGAGCAGAGCGGCATCGCGCGATAACACGTCCGGGTGAAAGTTTAGAACTTGCGTTGTTCGGACCGTGCCACTGTTTCCATTGTTGCCCTTAATCGTCCTGAAGACTTCGACTTCCTTGTGGGCCCCATAATCGCATCTTTAAGAAAACCATACTTTCCTTGCCGAGTGCTACGCACGTCCTCCCTTTATCACTTCTGTAATCTCCTTCCGTATTCATTGTCTCGTCATCTGTTATTGCATTGTCTTCTCTAACACCTTCTACCCATGTTTTATGCGATGATACCGTTCTAACAAGGTATATGGCACGAAACTGAATGTGATTTCAACGACTGCACCATTGCACACCATCACTCCGTAACACTGGTGATTGTTTGCCAAAAGATATCTGGCGAAATTGTGTTTTGCATTAACATTTACCCTTTTATCAACCTTATCCATCGTATTGTACTTTCACCGCAAATTTTTTTTGCATATTTATGTACTCATTTACTAATGTGCATCTGTCTGTACGTACCCTTGTACTGATCGTTAAGGGCCTTTATTGAATTAAAATTTAAAAAAAATCTCTCGACTAATGTGTGCGAGTGCTTGGCAAGAATAGCTGAATTATAGGAAATAATGTTTATCTGGAACAACACCAATGTTATATTTGCAGTTCGTATTGATTTGTCTGCCATGCTTCTTTTTTATTTGCAGTGGGCTGCCTCAAGTTAGCATTGAGCAAATGCCTAGGCTACGGCATCATAGTTGGATCCACACTGGGTAAGCTAAACACACGTGTTGCATGCCCCGACGCCGCCATACTCAACAGGATGCATACACAGCTGCAAAACACCTGTTGGCACTCTATGACCCTAATTGTTGCAGAAAACTCAAGGCTAGCAAAATGTTGGCAGCCATTAGGAATTCTTCTGTTTTGAACCTAGAGATTAAATGCCTAGCTATTTTTTTGTTGCTCCTTCCTCTTTCCTGCAGCAGCCTAACGTGACCGCAAAAAAGCGACAGTGTTGCCTTGCGTGATCTGTACTCGGGCGTGTTCAATAACTGAACCAACAACTTGCCCATGGCATGATTGCTGCACTGGCCATCGCTTATTTGGAACCTCACACAACAAAAGAGTGCTCTGTACGAATACAGAGGGACCCAAGTGCTGAGTTTCCAAGTTTCCATGCTGAGGGGAGACACGTGCCAAAAGTGTTGAAGGAGCTTCAAGTGTTTCTTATATAACTGCTTAAAGTGAACTTGAACTGGTATAGCGCATTACGGGGAAGAAGAAACGGCCGAGCAGACCGACACAAGAGGACAGAGCGCTACCAGTTCAAGTACGACGAACCAACTCGTCCAATCTTCAACACTCGTGCTTAAAGTGAAGTATAGTTTTCAAAGAATGCACGCTTGAGGAAAACGTATTGCAGTTCAGTGTTTAAAAGGGTACAGACACCAATTTTCCTTGATAAGTTTACGCTGTCACACAAATCTCCTGTATCCAGAGATGGCTCTGAGCAAATGGGAAGCTCTATAACTGTTGATGAGATATTTTGTTCGAATATTAAAATCACTGTTTGCGTGACACACTCACTGACATCGGCACCAGTGTGACGTCAATACTGGCAACTTCACACGCCTGCATAGCTAGGGATGACGTCACGCAGCAAAATGGCCGAAGTGGCTGCTTGCGCATTCTCGATATATTCAAAATGGCCACTTGTGCGCCACCATCAGAGCCATGCAGCGGAGTGGCTGTGAAAATGTCACTTGTTTCGCAAGCATTTGAACAGAAACTTATACAGTTTTGTGGCATCAGGGTACACTGGGTACCGAAACTAGCTGCTAAAAACACGCAGTTCATTTTTCGGGGTGCGATCATGCTTACCCATGCATTTTATAGGCTCCTGAGAGTATCGTCTTTCATTTGATGCAAAGAAGTGACCACTGAAAATTTTCAAGTCGGAATCTCTTCAAAATGGCATACTCGGAGAGCTCACTTCTGGTGTGCTGCCCTGCAACATCGTCTCTACATCTTGCCGGTGCATTATAGTCTACATGAGCAATGCACAATTGGTTGCTGGCATGTTCAAACCACACAAAAAAATGAAGAGAGAAAAACTCGTGCTCACAAAACAACGATCGCTGGAAACGCACCAATATAACACTTTCTCAAAGCTTCTGCAATGGAAATGCTGTACACCTTCATTAAGAAACACTACCGAATGCTATCGATCCTTGTGAATTCCTCCCTTTGTCTTCTTCCAGGTCAACCAGACATAGTCACAATCATGATCTGGCACCATACTTTGCATGTACCAACCTTTTTAAGTACTCCTTCTTTCCGCGAATCATTAGCAAATAGAATACATTGCCTGCATAGGCTTTTCCTGAACATGGCAATCCTGACTTCAAAAAATACATGCATCTTTTCGCTTAGACAACATTGGTACTGCCATGCTAGATAATGTCATTTTATGATCTCACTTGTGTTGCTTTACTTTTGTGCTTGAGGCTCTTTCTAGAAATGTGTGAACTTTTTTCCCAGTAGTGTATATTTTGTTCTCCCTACTTAGTATGTACTTGTTTTTGCAGTTGTAGCATCAGGTGTAGTTAGAAAGCTTGCTGTGTAAACCTTTTAACTTTCCCTCCTTTCACCCCGGTTCCTGCTTGGTGTACGGACTGCAGTACGTACTAAATAAAAATAATAAATAAAATATGTTATTGAAATTATCCCACGCATGCCAAGAGCACAGCGGAGTGCCTCGATATTAGGTTGGGGTCGCCAGTAATTCTAGATGGCACCATCAGTTTTCCTGTTTCACCGGCCAATTAGCACCCATCAGACATGGCAATATGGCAGTATTGCCTATGACAGTGATCTCCAAATGTGATCACTAGTGCCTAAGCTTCATTGAGAATACAGAGTACAATAGATTACAGAATACACCGAGAGTCAAGAGTAAGTAGATTCACAGTAAATGGAGATATCTTAAATGAAACTACTGCTTGAAAGGAACAACTGCCTTTAATAAAATATCTTTGATACTTGAATGTTGCAGCCCTATTTATCTCTCAACAAGCGAAACTCTTGTTAAACGGAACATATGTTTGCTGGTTCCTCCAGGTTCTGTCTAACGAAGTCTACTGTATTGTCATGCTCAATAAAACATCATGGGCTATTTGTATTTGTTTATTGCGAAAGGGTAGGAATAGGCCATCATTAGATAGTACCATGCTATTCTGCTCAACTTTAATTGCAGACCTTGTGAATGAACCAGACAGTCTGGAACTAGATACAGGTGCCATATACTATTTAACCTATCTTTGGGTTCGATGAGATGTGCAATTGTAGTTGCCGACCGTCAATCTGTCACACGCTTCGCTGTATACAGTGATGTGTTGTGCAGAGTCACATTTTTTTGCTAAATTGTCATTGTATAAATAAATAAAAAAAGGGAAAACAAATAAAAGGGCATGTTTTTGTTAGATACAAGTGTATGGAGCTAACAGATGATGAAACCAAGATAAGCGAGAAGGAAAATATTCCAAATGTGTAAGTTAAGTGTACTAATCAAAAAATAAAAATAAATGCAAGTTAAAAGCTTGTTGCCTACAGCCCACAATCTTTGCATCTCTGTGTAACGAGTTGAGGCAGAATGTTTAACTAGTAATGACTGTACTGGTGCCACATTTAGGTCTGTAGCCACTGAAAGCCAGGAAAATGCAATTGGTTATAAGAGTATAATGTTCCTTTCACTTGAATGGCAATCATCTTTGTAACATTCGAAAACCATTCTACTTGCTGGCCACCTAAATAGTCAGTGACAGATACACCATTATAAAAATTTAAAGAGAATTGCTTGCATCAACCAACTGAGCCACTGGACAAAGTTCACTCGTATCAATGCATGGCAAAAATACACAACTTTCACTGTGGTTTCTTCTAGGCTTTGTCCTTCTAAAATTTTTGGCGGGAGTATAGAAGTACAAAGCACAGAGACTGTAGATTTTCATTGACAAAGTTCCTATTTATTTTTAAGTTTCTTTTACTAAGCTACTACAATACTCTTGCTGGTCTTGTCTTGGTGGCACAGCTGTGGAGAAATTATTTTTATTTATTTTTGCAAGTAGCTGCAGGGCCATGAGGGCATTACTGCAGCAAGGAATTCAGGGAAAAAATATATATATATATATTATAGCGAAGTTGTAGTGGAGCTCGGGCATGGGTGCATGTGGGGCTTAGTAGAGGTGGAGGAAGAAGAGGACAGAATAAGAACAGCTGGCCCAGGCTCAGGTGTTGTCTCTTGTTCTCTATCTAGTTCATTACAGTATATACAATAGCAGAATATATGCAAAATATATGAATATATGCAATATATGCAATGCTTGGGTTCAAGCGGAAGTAGTGGTCCTCCCGTTCGCTGCTTTCAACTCTAGCTTGGACCGGAGTTTCACTTCGCTGTTGCAAACGGAGCCGCTCGAGTTCCATCTCGTGCTGTCGCTGCCGTTCCCTTTCCTCTCTTTCTTCTTTCGCCCTCTCAGCTGCCAGTCTTTCTCTCTCCAGCTCCAACTTCAATTGCTGCTCTCTTTCTTCTCTCGCCCTTTCGGCTGCCAACTTTTCTCTCTCCAGCTCCAACTTCAATTGCTGCTCTCTTTCTTCTTTCAGCTGTCGCTCCTTTGCCGCTCTTTCTTCTTTCGCCCTTTCAGCTGCCAGCTTTTCTCTCTCCAACTCCAACTTCAATTGTTGCTCTCTTTCTTCCTTCGCCCTTTCAGCGGCCAGCCTTTCTCTCTCCAACTCAGCTGCTTTTTCTTCCTTGGCCCTCTCAGCTGCCAACCTCTCTCGTTCCAACTCAGCTGCCTTTTCTTCCTTGACTCTCTCAGCTGCCAACCTCTCTCGTTCCAACTCAGCTGCTTTTTCTTCCTTGGCTCTCTCCACTGCCTCTTTCTCCTTCTGGCTTACCCACTTCCGTAGTTTGGCGCCAGAAAGACCCATCTTCTCACCAAGAGCAACTAACTTTTCGAGATCCATGGTGTCTCGCAAATAAAGTCTTGCCGCGTGTAAAAAGTATCTGCCTAAATCATTCTATCGAAACACTCCCCTGCACTCGTTAACGAGAACACTGAACAACACACAAAATCGTTCCGATAGTAGTATCAACAACTCGCGACTCTTTCTCACTACTTTGGACACACTGTGCACCAAAAGGTCCTGTCGCGGACGCCAGATTAATTGTCACAGGTCCCGTTAATCCGGGAGGCGATCGCCGGGCTGATTCCAAGGGCCGAAGTATCGGACCCCCGAACCGCACCAGGAAAGCGTGGACAATTTAGAAGTGGTCCTATTTGGTGTGCCAGCGGACGCCGGCTGTGGCCCAAAGAACAAGTCAGAGCCGAGAGTTGATAAACAAAACAAAATTATATTCTCAATAATGGCAGATCAAAAACAATACACAAGTATGTACACTCCACAATAGTTGAGTACAATATGTCACCAATCAAACAACGTACTACACAGTACAATCAGCCACACTCGAAACAACGGACACAGACAACAATACACACTACAATGCAGTCGCATGCATTGAACAACCAAGACACTTAAAGACTAAAGAGATGGAAAACCTATTCAGTCCAAAGTTCTTGGAACAAAAGTCTGGATGATACTCTTCCGAGAATCACTCACTCAAAGTCCAGCGTTGTCGTTCCGCTGCCCCCGAGGTTTCTCTTCCAGGAAACCTCGCCGAAGTTTCTCTTCTAAGAAATCTCGCGTCTTCAATTGGCCACTTTCCAAGCTTTAAACTTCTTCGCCGGAAACACGTCGGCTTCACACACGCAGCTGTTGCCACGCGTCTTCGCTCGATAGCAATAGACACACGCTCTTGCCTGTAGCTCGAGCCTTCACCCCTCAGGTGGAAATCCTCTTCTTCTTCTGCTTTGTCACTACGGACAAAACCTTTGCCGACTACACGGCGGAATCCCTACGCGCTCTGGCGCTAACTTCCGTCTTCTCCTGATCTCTCATCTCGGCTGCTCGATTAAATACCTTCCGCGCGGGATTCCAGAAAGTTCTCATCATTTCGTTGGCGCGATACGCAGCGAAGGCTGGGGAAAGGGCGAGACGATACGGGGGCCGTCCGCGACGGATGACTCAACCCGGCATCACTTGCCCCTTTCCATCGAGAAAATTCCAGAGCTTGCTCGGCCGTTGATGCAAGAAGGTTCGTCGGCGAACTCACGCTTCCGAGGGGAGAGGGTCGCGCGCCCGGAAAGTCTTTAGATGTTTTTTTTTTTTATCGTTGACGTCGCGACATCACTCCGCGTTTCGTCGCGAGAATTTGGCGGCGCGCCCTTTTTGAGCGCTCGTTTTGTGACAGAGCTGTTCCGTGTTTTCTATTTGCAACTATATTTGAATAATTTTTAGTGCATAATGATGTCCATACTTTTGAGTATCCCTGCCACTATGTCTGGATGGGGGTAATAATTGCTGGCATATTAAAATTCACTACGTCTTACTTGTAGCTAGAGGAAGAACAGGATGATGATGAACGTTTATTGCTAAGGAGCTGAACCAAAAGGGGTAATATTAAAAAAAATTCAACTATACACATCATTCTTAAGGTGGAATAATACTCGCGATATTGACTTGCACATATAGCTAACTGACCATTAATCATGTGTCAATGTCTATCTTTGGTTGGTGAGCTACTAAGGGATGCTAGGAGTGAGCTACTTGGTGAGTGAGCTACTAAGGGTTGCCAAGGGAATGAGCTACTTGCTATAGTACTTGCTGAGTGGGCTACTAAAAGATGCTAAGGGAGTGAGATACTTGCCTGCCTTCGTATAGCATCCCAATTTTGTTGCTGTTTCGTTCACTGCTTCACCCTTGCAGCGAAACTGTGGCTTTTGTGTGACATATCCAGCCACGGCACTTGCTGCTATCCTTACGACCTTCCCACCCGTCATGAGAGCAATTGAGGAGTTTCTCAGTGTTTCACCACCAGTCGATGGTAGGGGCAGTGCGACCCTTACCTTGCATCTCCTGTACTGTGCACACGGCACAAAAACTGCTCGATGTGAAACCATGGAATTGGGTTTCTGGACGGAGAGGAGAATTATCCAAGAAGTCATAGGTAGAGAGTGGATTGCCTCTATAAAAAATATTATTAGATGGCTCACTACATAATGTAGATATGCATGCGCTCGTGAATAATACAAGCAGAAGCTCAGTAAAAGTGTAGAAGAATCAGCTAACGAGGTGTAATGCAGAAAGCACTGAAAACGGGAGATAAACATTGCTACACCTGTTCTGCAAGCAGAGAGCACCAAATGCCTTTGGACCTTGGTTTGATTAAACAACAGGGCCACAATTAAGAGAAGTTGTCTACAGAAATGACGAACACGTATTTCCTTTGCTAGCTATTTTCTATCTCTTTATTTTTCCAAATACACTAGGAGTGGTTTTCAGGGCTAAAATTAGCTGCAGCTTGACAGCTCTTTGAAACACATACGTGAGTTGTATCTACATTGGTTAAATATAACTGTGCATAAGGAGAAAGAAAGTAAAATAAAATAAAGGACTCTTGCTGCTGAACAAACCCTTCAGGCTGTATGCCATGGTGTGGTGGTGTGCATTGGCAAGATGTAAACACCACCTGGAAACATTAATTCCGCGGACCTTAAGCTCTTTTGCATTCCTTTTTACTGCAAGTCACATCCATGAAGAATGCGAAGAACGCAGCTGGTTATGCTCGCAAGCTGCTTGCCTTAGAACTGAAACTGTCTAGTGCAAATCAGTTTCACGCTATCATTTGAGTTTGGGGAAGAACATGTTTAGAAAGAGAAACTGACAACATTCCAGCTTTTCCAACTTGCAATCTGTATGGAGTCTCTCGTGGCTGAGTGCTGCAAGTAGGTTGCTGTCAGTTTCCCTTTCTTTCTAGAGTGGCTTGTTTTATTCTGTTTTATTTGCCCACCGCGACTGCATTTTGTTCGATGCTTTCTTCGTGTTTAGTCTGCAGGGATTTCTCGGCTCGAGAGAATAGTCAGTCGTGCAACCTTCAGTATGCGCAGTATGTGCATGGATATATGATAGCTGTGTGATGGTGTATTGATGTGTCCCGTATTGCAAGTCTTGTTCGGGGAAAACACCTGGTGTTTCTTTTCACCAATTTCCAAGTAGTGCTGAAGTTTGTGATAAATGGCAAAAAAATATTGCGAGAGACAAGTTCATAATCAACGACAAGCTGCGTCGTATGCAGCAAACACTTCTGTGATGAAGACTATGTGCCTGTGCACTGCATCAGAAAACTTCTTCCTGACTCTGTGCCTACTCTCTTTGAAGACAATTCTTCCTACTTGATTCCAAGTGGTTCTGCAGATCTCATAGCTGAAAAATTACTAAGAATTCTTGTTGTCAATCACACAAATCAACTGGCTGACGCAAATGACTAGCCTTCCACCTATGCACACAAGCCGACTAGGAAGCATTTTAGGTTGTGAACAAAACATTTGTGTAGTCCGGCAAAGTTTTTACTTGAAAGCGTTCAACTATTGCCACTGCTTATGAGCAATAAATGTTCATTTCCAGACCTCGGAATGTTTAAATGTTTACACGTTTGACGGCAGAGGGTTGTACTTCCGGCTCTTGCATGTATACATTTTTTGATATACGTAAGCTTGATGCACATTGCACATATAAGAAGTAAAAGTAAACCCTTTGTGCGTCTTTAATGAATAGGCAACCTATTTTTCAATGCGCGGTGAGTGAATAAGTGTGCCCGAACTCACGTGCCGGCATTGCGTGCACCGCATGGAGCGGCAGAGGAGGGTCAGGGTCACAGCGCCCCCTTCAGAGCAGCGGCGAGAGGCATGTATTACACCCCATACGAAGGCCGTAACAAGTGAGCGTGTACATGCAGTCTAGCCCGGCAATGGCCTGGCATTGTCTTGTTTTTTGTGCTATAAAACTGCTTCTGAACAAGACCGGTGTTTCGCGAAAGTTCCAATGAAAACTTTGTGTAGACTTGACTTTATAGTCATATGGAATCAGTCATTTTATAGTCATATAGAATTAGTCAATGGAATCAGTCATTATAGTCATACAGTTGAATCTGCTTATAAGCATACCCAAGTGGCACAAAGCTTTTATTGTTATAACCAATGATTGCTATAAATGGGCTGAACAACAAAAAAAGCAATATAGGAAGACAGCAGGCTACTGTGAGTAGGCTTTGGCAGATGGGACATGCCAATGATAAGGATGACAAAGCTGCGATTTATCAGATGTGCTTGAAAATATAAACGTTTTCACATGAGCGCCACAAACCCCCATAGAGTCAATGTATGACATCATTCAAAGCTTGACGCTGAAGCTTATCCAAGTCTCAACTTTTTACACAAGTTGCATGTCCACCGCTGCTTACCATTGTAGCGGATTTTGAAAGTCAGTTTTCTCGCCGTGCTATATCGCTATGAGGTGCAACATACAGCAAATCTGAAGGGACGCTAGGGTATGACTGGGTTGTGAGTGCAGGTTCAGCAGGTTGAATTCCGCATTTTCTTGTTTTCAAGAATTTCGCCTTCTATTACCTTTCAGCACAGACACCCAATAGAGCGAAGTCATTGTTTATACAAATAATGCGGCACATGGGCATTGCTGTAAGCATGTTATTACATGCTCAAACCAAAAGTGGGTAGTGCAGCAGCCTCCAGTTGTTAAAACCGATATATAGTTAAAGCCAGTATCATATGTGGGTTCGACGGTGTATTGTTTCTGTGCTATATTTTTTTCTAAAATGCATTCATGCATTAAGATGTATCGACTTGGCTTCTCCGCATTTAATGTCTCTGCCTAGGGAAGCCCCCTTTGAGTGATTCTGATATCTCATTTTTTTCTCGACGACTATCGATGTGTCTTTTATATGGTAAATGCATCGGGTACATGCGAGCACAATCTCACACGTCGATCATTCTTCTTCATCAAGTGATGAACAGAGCTTGATGAGGGCATGGCAGTCGAAGCGAATGTATGTGAGCTAGTGCAGAAGCAAAGTAATAGTTGTCTGCAAGGAGGTCTGTACCGCACTGGCTAAGTATACTATAGTTATTGTGTCAAACAACGAATATACGAGTCTGAAGCTAGAATACACACAAGAGTTATAGAGTGCAAAGTGTCCTTTCCGTGTTTTGCCCATTACTGCAACATATGTAAAGTTCTTGGAAGATTGTAGGCTACGTGCTGATATGCAATGCAATAGGGTATTAAAGGCATTGAGACATAGTTTTTTTTTTCTAATACTGTTACATGCATTTTTGAGTACTGCCTTCGTGGGCTGTTAACGTCGCCATTCTTTGTCTGAACCGAACAAATAAAATGTGCTGCAGTTGACTTGTTTAGTGTGTAATTGGCTGTACACGTGCATTCAGCATTTCACAAGGTTGTCAATTGGTCGTCGTAACATAGGAACTTGAAAAATTGTTGCATTAGAAGCTTGAGATAGCGGTGTTCATGTGTGAACACTGAAATTGTCTACGAACTAAAATTTGATGCATCCTCGGGTGATGCACTTACCGGCTGTGATTCTTCTCTTCCCATGTGCGCAGTGAAAGTGCCACAGATCGTCAAGATCGTGCAGACGCAAAGCAGTGAAGGCATCAGCGTCACCTCGGTCCTCATGGAGCTGATGGGCATGACGGCCACAGCCGCCTACAGCTATGCACAGCGGTACCCGTTCAGGTAAGCCTTCATCACCAACATCGCGCGCTTCTTGCCAGCAGGTTTATTCATTCTTCGGTGCTCCTCTCGGAGATTTGCACAGCCCACTGGCGTAGCCAAGCGAAAAGCCCTCTTTGATATGTTACTTTTGCACACACGCATGCAGACACGCGCACAGACATGCATAAAGTAAGGTTGAACCCCACTGAAAAAAACACTGGCGTAGCTAGCACTGAGCCACGTAAGGCTTGAAAAAGCAAAGCTGGGCGATTCTGAGGACAAATTTGGTTGTTTCTAGGTTGATTCTTAGGGCAGAATTGTTCGAGTTAATTCACAGGAAGTTATAAACATGACACGGATGTTCAAACTCTAGAAAGAAGCTCACACTGAAACCAAGTGTTCGAACCTTTCATTGAGCTATGTCGACGTTGGTGGAGGGCTTCCATGGCTTGGCGTGTTCTCGCAGCCACCATTGCTTATTCACGCACTGTACATACTCAGGGTCTTTGGCTTGCTTCCGTCGCTTCATAACCGTTAGCTTCATTTTCAATAGACTGGCGGTGACTAGTGGGCTGTACACGTATAGTTTCATATACCATCTTTGACTGGTCGTTTCGGAGCGCTCTAGAGCACTCTCGGGAGTGGCATTGTGTTTCACTGCTTAAAAGGGAGTGTGGGCCTCACGTTCGGCTAGTTTTTTTTAATCTCTCTCGTCGAGCGCTCTGAGCTGCTCCGAGCCCTTTCAACGGAGCCGTGTGAGCACTTAGGGTCAGGTAATCACAAGCAGCGTAGTGGTTGTAGCGACGTCATATCAAGTGATTGTCTTGTCTGCTATCTACGTAATTTTGTTAGCGTGTCACATAGACTCTGTTAAGCGCTGAGTTGATGCCATCTTTTTTTGTCAACCTACCCGAAAACCAACAGCGAAAGCTGCGATGACGATGATGACATAAGCCGTGCCTGCGACCAGTGATTCGCCCAGCTGTCACACACAGGTCCCGTTAATTCGGGAGGCAATCGCCGGGCTAATTTCAAGGGCCGAAGTATCGGCCCCCCGAACCGCACCACGAAAGCGTGGACAATTTGGAAGTGGTCCTTTTTGGCGCGCCAGCGGACGCCGGCTGTGGCCCAAAGAACAAGTCAGAGCCGAAAGTTGATAAACCAACAAAATTATATTCTCAATAATGGCAGATCAGAAAACAACACACAAATATGCTCACTCCACAATAGCTGAGTACAATATGTCACCGATCAAGCAACGTACTACACAGTACAATTAGCCACACTCGAACAACGGACACAGACAACAGTACACACTACAATGCAGTCGCATGCATTGAACAACCAAGACACTTAAAGACTAAAGAGATAGAAAACCTATTCAGTCCAAAGTCCTTGGAACTAAAGTCTGAATGATACTCATCCGAGAATCACTCACTCAAAGTCCAGCGTTGTTGCCGTTCCGCTGCCCCGAAGTTTCTTTCCAGGAAACCTCGCGTCTTCAATTGGCCACTCTTCAGGCTTCAAACTTCTTCGCCGAAAACACATCGGCTTCACACACGCAGCTGTTGCCACGCGTCTTCGCTCGATAGCGGTAAACACACGCTCTTGCCTATAGCTCGAGTCTTCACCCCTCAGGTGGAAATCCTCTTCTTCTCCTGCTTTGTCGCTACCGACAAAACCTTCGCCGACTACACGGCGGAATTACCCTACGCGCTCTGGCGCTATCTTCCGTCTCCTCCTGATCTCTCATCTTGGCTGCTCGGTTAAATACCTTGCGCGCGACATTCCAGAAGGTTCTCGTCATTTCGTCGGCGCGATACGCAGCGAAGGCTGGGAAGAGGGCGAGACGGTTGGAATGCCCTCCGCGGCTGATGACTCGACTCGGTATGACCACGCCCCTTTCGTTCTAGAACTTTCGCAGGCTATCTCGGCCGCCGATGTGGGGTGAGGAGGTTCGTCGGCGAAGCCACGCTTCCAAGGGGAGAGCGCGCGCCCGGGGAGCCTTGGATGTTTGTTTTCTTTTTTTTTTTTTGAACCTCCCGGCGTCTCTTCCGCGCGTTACCGCAAGAATTTGGCGGCGCGCCCATTTTTAGCGCTCGTTCTGTGACACTAGCTGAGCATTTTCCTCTTGACGGCTTGTTTCGTCCACATGTTGGCCATTTTGTTTGGGAGCAAGCATAGGAAGCTTCGGCTCGTCTTGGGCTAGGCTTTTATTAAAAAATGGATTTTCGCAGTAGGCACGTGGCTCATCCTGTTCCAGTTTTCCTCCAGCTACGAGTTCGGCTTGAGCGCTTGTACTTCACCTCAGAGTGAGAGTAATGCCGGATCCATTCTCCTCTGAGCCAGGGGGTAGAGGTGGCCAGTCAAAGATACCAATACTATCATACCTACATTGGTTGATTGATATGTGGGGTGTAACGTCCCAAAGCCACCATATGATTATCATACCTAGAAGCAAATCTTGCACTAGTGTCTATGCGGGCACCTTCAGGGACTCTTGTTCTACCATGGGAATGATGGGCAGTACATGCCTCAAATCTGCTTTGGATGGATTACGTTCTGGAAATTCTCAATGCTTGTTTGCTGAGTGTAAAACTAATTTCGATGAAGTTATTTCCAAATACTACTTGTTTTATTTTTTTGTAAGTAAGACTTCAATACAACCACTAGTGTGTGCATTCCTCTGCCATTGTGTTTCAGATTTGAAGGTTATCTACTTTTTTTACAACACTTGAAAACAAACATAGTTCTTCTCTCCTAAAAACACAATATTCATTTATGAAAATAACAGTACTGTGTTGAGTTGCAAGCACTTAATGTATCGTCTGCTACGATGTCAGGTGCATCTGTCCAAATGGCCTGCTCGCAACACGTCTTGTTTTGTTGTGAAGTCGAGTTGGAAGAGCGTGACAGTGCATCGACCTAGGTTCGTTGTCAATTTGAACAAGTTTTAGGAAGATGCACTTATTA
Source organism: Rhipicephalus microplus (assembly GCF_043290135.1). Classification (NCBI taxonomy): domain Eukaryota; kingdom Metazoa; phylum Arthropoda; class Arachnida; order Ixodida; family Ixodidae; genus Rhipicephalus; species Rhipicephalus microplus. The sequence goes on along the minus strand of NC_134700.1, from coordinate 97,960,542 downwards.
AAAGACATTAACTTCGTGCAATATCCTGCACTGACATGGAATTTCATTTCATTTTTTATTTCAAATGTTCTGGCATGTGGCTGCTTGTTTTGCCTTGTATAAGATCATTATTACCACCTGCTCATCTTCTGCCAATTGTTTTAAATTCACCTCCATTGTAGTTTTTAACTGTGGGTCTCGTTTTAAGTAATCACACTCTAGTATGATTACTCACTCAGCGATGGCGTAGTGGTTAGAGCATCCGCCTCGCATGCAAAAGGTCCGTGGTTCAAATCCCGGTGCCGCGCAATTCCCAACCGGATAAAAAAAAAAATCCGCGTGGTGAAGGAACTGCATTACGAGGCCTGGGGTGCGGCCTCACCATTAACCACCGCTGGGAAAGCACGCCCTCACCAGAGAAGAATTGGCCACCCTGGTGCAGTATCTGGCCACTACCTCCCACATGCATATGTCGGGTAACTGACTGGATTCCCAGAGAAGGCAAGCGGGTTAAGGGGAGACGGAAAGTTAGGTGGGCAGATGAGATTAAGAAGTTTGCGGGTATAAATTAGCAGCAGCAAGCACAGGACCGGGTTAACTGGCGGAACATGGGAGAGGCCTTTGTCCTGCAGTGGACGTAGTCAGGCTGATGATGATGATGACTCTAGTACCCTCATCTGTATACAAGTGTTATGTATTTGATGCTTATGTAGCAAATATTATTATATAACAATATATGTTAATAAAGATTATTATTATATATTATATTTTTGTATATACCCAGAAAGAATGTGTAAATCATGACGTGCTAACGTGGCAAGAAGCATGCGACAGGCTGTTTGTGCATCCCTGTTGTATTGCATTGAACATATCTTGCTTTCTGTAGGTGTACATTTCAGTTGATCACATGACCGTCTTTTTTTTTTACAATTTTATTTTTTGAGCTGGAAGTATACAGTTTGGCGTACTTCAGCTGCCACTCATTAATATCACTACAGTAGATTTCCTAGAGGCTCTTGAGGACTGTCGTTCCTGCGGTTTCACGGCGAAATTAAGATCGGGAATTGGCACACTGCTCCCAAAGTTTTCGAATTAACCGGACTGGTGACGACCGCCGCTTCAAATTATCCGCTCAAACTTTCATTGCAAAATATGGGACCGCGGAAATCCTTCTAATGAAGCAGGATTTTGAAATAACCGAGTTCGAATTAGCGAGGTTCTACTGTTTATGAAACTCCATGGATTTACCAAATATCTGTTGCATGCACCCATTTGTGATGATAAAGAAATATTTCTTGACAGGCTGCACGCACAAATTCAGGGTTAGCTTAATCACCTTTGCTGTTACAGCGAGCTCTGGAAGTGACCCTAATTCTTGAAACAGGTGTCTGCTAGGGGTACTCACTCGTCGTCAAGCCTCTGCAAAATAACTTCCTGCTAGAAGACTACGACAACAACAACAAAATTTTGGGAGATCCTACGTACATTGGGAATCAGTGTTATGCGAAGCATGTGGAGTGAAGGTGACTATGTTGTATTTTTGATACCGTAAGCTACGCTAGCTGAGGTTGAGCAACTCATCGAGAGCTTTGCTGCGCATGCTCAAAGAACCGTGACGTCACATGGTGCACAGCTGGCGCGCCAGAGAAGTCCTGGAAACTCCTGGAGTGACCTGACCCTAGCTGCTTGGTGCTTGACTCGCGGGATCTCACTCGCTAGTTTCTCCCTCCGTCCATCGGTGCACCTGTCCGTCCGTCTGTCCATCTGTTCGTCGGCCTGTCTATCCGTAACTCATGCTATGTATATCCTGACATTTGAGCTGCCACTTCTGATTTTTATAGAACTAAAAGTTACGAAATGATGCTAAAAAATATGTACAAATGTTGTACGGATAGGCATGTGTTGAACAGTCGCAGGTCTTTTATATAATCGGTTGTTTACAGATGTGCAATGGTGTCAAATGCAACATGGATATTAGCAACACTAGACGATAGCAGCAGATGAACATTATTAATTGATTGCTTTACTTTATTTATTTATACTATTAGCCAAGGGTTGATTCATGGTGGAGCACTGAAATTCTCTTCACACATTTTTCAAAGGCACAAGCACTACACAGAGAAATCAAGACAGACAATGCATCTGACAGCTTTAAACAAAACTACACCATACGGACCCTACAAATCCTAATGCAAACGAAAAGCACATCTAACCGAAATTAGCAATAGCAGATGGATTGAGACCATGTGAATAGTAGCAACACGGCACAGATGCATCACAACAGCAGTTAGACTGCTGACACTAAATTATAGATGCTGAATGGGTTTAAACATATTGGTTAGTGCTTGAATATTGTGTTGAAGATGGGCTCGTTACTAGATGAGGGAATACATCGACTGACAAGAAAAAGAAGGCTTTTGTCTGGGAGGTGCCTTAGGCGAAGGCAGAAAAGGCTCTGAGTTTTTTTTTTATTGCCTTAGCAGGGACAGTTTGGCAAGTCGTAAATTGGTGTTGGAAAAAAGCACGAACAAAACTGCAACACACTAGAATGTAGACGACAGGATGACACACTATTAGTGACTGCGGTTTTAATCATCAGCCTAGAAAGAATACACACACATTACAAAAATAAGACGAAACCTGTCTCCTTCAATCTTTTGTGTCGTGGGTTTTTTTGTGCTTTTTTCAAGCATGTTTTTTATTGCCAAAGCACACTGTAAAATGTACCGCTGTTTAATTTTTGTTTCTGGTTTAGTTGAAAAAGAATTCATCGGTGATCAGAACATTGTTAGCGCAAGAGTGATAGCTAATATTGAAATCTTACCTGCTTAGATTAGTTGTTGGGGAGCATAGTGGAGCCAGCTCTGTGCCAGCGTGAAAGAGGACGTTGACGTCCGTGTGGCTCGTGCTTGCCGGGTTCCTGCCTGAACCAGCTTGTTGCGGCTAACACTTCTTCAATAATAACAAGTGTTTATACGTGTACTCGCTCATTGCATTTGGTCGAAACGTGCTGCGTAACGTCCTGGAGCTCCGCAGCCGTAAGCTACCATCTGATTCCGCGGTGACTGAGCATGTCGATCCCCCATAAGCCTCTTCCATGCCGCCGCCTGTCATGTTCGCTGGTGTACTTTGTCTGCGTGACCCACCAGTCTACAACGACACGGAAGATCACGATGTCGAGGAATGGCTGGCAGAGTATGAGCGCGCCAGCGCGATTAAGAAGTGGGATGACCTTGCGAAACTGACTCACGTCATCTTCTACCTGACAGATTTGGCTAACTTATGGTTCACCAACCACCAAGCCAACATTCCCACCTGGTTGGTTTTCAAAGAGACTGTGACCTCGTTTTTCGGTCGTTAGCTATGCGCAAGCTTTGCACTGAACTTGGCCTGCAGGGACGATTTCAGCGAAATGATGAGAGCTTCACGAGCTACATTGAGGATGTGATCGGCCTCTGTAGGCGAGGATGACGGATTGAAAGGCATTGATGACGACGCTTTTCATATGCTTGTGGCCAAAGACCCATAGGCCGTCACGGCCGTGATTCAGCTCTGTCAAAGTTTCGATGAGCTGCCCAAACAGCGAATTTTTAAACATCGCGCTAATACGCAAACAGCAGATATTTCGGCTTTAGAGTGCAAAAGCAGTGGCCCTGACTACATCGTATTTATTCCTCAAATTCAACAGTACATCCGGGAGGAAGTTGCTCGACAGCTCTCTCTTGTGGCCACCATCAACAAGACCCCAACAGCACTGCACCACTCACTTCACTGTGCTATTCAGACGCAAGTTGCCGAGGCTTTCTCTTGGCCCACGTCCCCAATATCAGGTACTGCACCGCTGACTTATGTAGAAGCTGTCCGCCAACCTCCTTCCCAATCGCCACTCTCTTCGTACAGCCCAGCCACCAACTACTACAGGTCGCCAGTTTCAATTTATCCGGTAAATCGACCCTTCTCACCCACCACCTCGAGCACCTGTAAGCTCTTGGCAAACTCCGGATAACCGGCCCGTCTGCTACAACTGCGGTACTCCAGGGCATGTCGAGGGCTACTGTCGTCGCCGTAGATTCTATTTTAATGATGCTCAGCATTCCAGCAACATTCATCAGCAATCAAAATCACATGTTACACTTGATGCACCTGACCCCCGCTCACGTCGAGCAGACTTCAGCCCACGTCGACTCCTTCACCCCGTCTTCGGTCTCCTTCTCCCATGCATCGCCGTTCCAAAAACGCCCAGGAAGAAAACTAGCAGTCGCAGTTCCTGAGGCAAGAACTTTCCAAGGCGTCATCTTGCGCCCTCTAAAGAGATTGCAGTGTTTGTGGACGGTTTTGCCACAACTGCTCTTGTCGACACAGGCGCCACTATTTGTGTAATCAGTGAACCGTTATGCCGCAAACTGAACAAAGTGACGACTCCACTCGTTGACATTTCCTTATCACAGTGAGTTCTCAGCACGTCCAGCCCTCTCCCACATGCACTGCACGTGTTGTGATTCAAAGAGTGCTTTACATCGTTGAATTTGTTGTCCTTCCGCATGCGTCTCATGAAATCATTTTGGGATGGAACTTTCTTTCCGCTAATCATGCGGTTGTCTACTGCGCTCGTGCACAACTCGTTTTGTTTCCGTTCAGCACGACATTCATAAATCTCCCTCGCTCACCCAAAAAGATTATCGTCACCGCTGACGTCGTCATTTCTGATTTTTCGGTCGCCGCGGTATCTCTTTTGTGCAACTCCGTTTCCGATTCAACTGCCCTATTTATGCCGTCACAAGAATGCGCTCGTCGCCGGAACCTTGTCTTCCCGTTTGCCGTCATAACACTTGCCGATGGCTCAAGTGCCGTGTACGTGTGCAATCCGTTCCCTTGTCCCGCTACCTTATTGCATGGCGAATGTATTGGGCGTCTTGACGCTTATGATGCCATCTTTCCTTTCGATGTCCCTTTGGATACGACGCCGATGTCCGTGGATGCTGTCACGGCTGCCATCGCACCCTCACTACCTGACGAAGACGTTCTATTGCGCAGCGTGGACTCTGGGCTTACGCAAGACCAGCGCAATCAGCTCATTCAACTACTCGACCGTTTCCGTGCCTCCTTCGACCATGGACAACCTCCCTTGGGACGCACTTCAGTTTTTGCTCACCATATCGACACTGGTCATCATAATCCGTTTCGTCAGCGCCCCTACCCCGTCTCGCTGGCTGAGTGTGACGTCATCACTCAACACTCACACAGTCCTTGGGCTTTGCCAGTAGTCCTCGTGCGAAAAAAGGATGGCTCCATTAGGTCTTGCGTGGATTGTCGGCGACTAAACAAGATCACACGCAAGGATGTTTATCCCCTGCCACACATTGATGGCGCCTTGGATTGCCTCCAAGATGTGTGTTTTCTCGTCACTGGATTTGCGCTCTGGATATTGGCAAGTGCCAATGGCCAAACCAGACCGTCCAAAAACCGCGTTTGGGACCCCTGACGGCTTATATGAATTTAATGTAACGCCCTTCGGTCTTTGCAATGCGCCTGCGACTTCTGAAAGGATGATGGACAGTGTCCTCAGAAGACTTAAATGACACATTTTGCTATTTAGATGACATAGTTGTATTCTCTGCAAATTTCAAAACTCGTCTTTCCCGTCAGGAACAAGTTCTCCAACGCCTTAGGCAGCCCGGTTGCAACTGAACTTCAAAAAATGTCATTTTGGGGCCCGCAAACTCAGAATTTTTGGCCACGTCATCTCAAAAGAAGGAATATCGCCAGACCCTGCCAAGCTGTGTGCCGTTGCCGAGTGCCCCAAGTCTGCTACCCTAAAGGAGCTCCATAGCATCGTAGGCTTGTGCTCGTATTTTTGGCGTTTCATCCGCAATTTTGCTTCTATAATCGCCCCCCTGACTCAGCTTCTTTCCAGTAGCGTGGACCTCTCGGGCTGGAATTTTTATTGCGATTACCCATTCAGGACGCTGCGCCGGCTACTCACGTCTCCGCCAGTTTTTCGCCACTTCGATTCCAATGCACCTACTGAAGTTCTTACGAATGCTAGCAGTGTCCGCCTCGGTGCTATTCTTGCTCAACGCAAGGATGGCTGCGACGAGTACGTTGTCGCCTATGCCAGCCGTACCCTAGCGAAAGCAGAGTCCAACTATTCCTTCACGGAAAAAGAGCGCTTGGCTATCATTTGGGCTATAGGAAAATTTCGCACTTACCCTTACGGACGCCAGTTTGATGTTATCACAGATCACCATGCCTTATGCTGGCTAGCGTCCATGAAAGACCCTACTGGCCACCTCGCTCGTTGGGCTTTTCGCCTTCAGGAATACGAAATTTATGCTGCTTACCGCTCAGGTCGCAGACATTCAGATGCCGATGCCCTGTCCCGTTCTCCGCTGCCTCCTGACCTTGCCTGCTTACCAACTGCCATCTACGATTCGTCATGACTGAGCATCACCGACATGCCAGCCGAGCAGCGCAAGGATCCCTGGATCAATTCTCAATTGATCCCTGGATCAATTGAGATAAGAAATGATAAGAAACAATACACCTACGATGCAATGACCGATTCCGTTGTTGAACTAACCACATAGCAATTTCCACGTGCCCAGAAGTCCGCTCTCTCTCATGCTAACGTGAGATAGGGTGAACCCCACGCCCTGCGCGGCCGGAGGGAATCCCGCATGCTGGAACCCAATAAAGTTTATTCTCTCTCTCTCTCTCATGCTAACGTTCCAAGCAAGCCCTTCACAGCCATTTCAGCTTTCCATAACACAACTGTAATGCTTACTAACGTCCGGAGTTACCTGCCCAAAAAAGAAACCGTTGAAGCTCTACTGGAAGATAACAGTACTGATCTCGCGATATTTACTGAATCTTGGCTTAACCCGGACATTCAGAATAACGAACTACTTTCCGCAAAATCTTCATACTGTATTCACAGGCAAGATAGGCTGGGGCACCGGGGAGGCGGGGTTGCGGCGCTTGTAAAGCCTAGTTTGCCTTCCTCCAGAATTGATGCAGAATGCCGTCATGAAATCCTGTGCGTAAATCTAACTTTCCCAACCAGTAAAACAGTACTAATCGCATGTTATCGAGCCCCCGACTCTGACGATAATTTTACACAAGAACTCTACTCTGTTGTCTTAGACCTAACTTCTCGCTTTCCCCGTTCGAACTTCTTGCTGTGTGGCGACTTTAATTTCCCAGACATTGATTGGGTTCACCCTAGCTGCTCACTCACCCCTTTCAAGAAACTTTCTAGATTTGTGCCTTATGTTTAATTTTGCCCAAATGGTTACTATGCCCACTCGTGGTACCAACATACTCGATTTATTTTTGGTCTCAATTCCCGATCTTGTAAACTCAGTTTAATGCGTAGATGGTATCAGTGACCATAAAATTTTATTAATTGGCCTTTCCATTCCTATTCCTACCCGACAACCTCTCAATAAGTACATCCGCGATTATAACAAAGCCAATTTTTCCAAAATTAATGAAGAACAGGCAGATTTCTATGAAACGTTTTTTCATTGTGCTGCTTCGCGAACAGTCGAACAAAACTGGGTGTTATTTAAAAACAAATTGCTGTCCTTAATTGACAGACATGTACCTATAATCTGTATTCGCGGGGATGCCGAAAGACCATAGTACTCTAATTCCTTGAGGAGGCTGTCAAAAAAGAAAAAACGCCTCTTCAGAGAAGCCAAGTTATCGAAATCCCCAGTTAAATGGGAAAAGTATCGCACATGCTTGCGCGAATACACTTCACTGTTAAAAAATGCAGAAAGGCAATTCTTCGGTCATCATCTCCTCGGCATTCTGCGCGACAACCCACAAAAATTTTGGAAGTACTTGTCTCCTAAAAACAGCGCTGCTCAAAACTTGCCATTTAATAATCCCGATGGTTCGGCCGTTTCCGCCACTGACTCCGCCGAAATCATGAGTTCCCATTTTTCATCTATATTCACGCAGGAACCCTCCACAGATGTTCCGTCCTTGCCGCCCAGAGACTTCCCGCAGATGCCACGCACTTTTGTTACAAGCGAAGGAATAGCAAATCAAATCGACAACCTTAAATTCTCGAGTTCCCCTGGCCCAGACAATATACCCGCTAAAATTCTGAAAAGCACAAAAATAATATCCAGTCTTATCCTACAATTTATTTTTAACCAATCCCTTGACACTGGTTTGATTCCTAAAGACTGTAAGATAAGTAAAGTCACCCCCGTGCCCAAATGAGGAATTCTTCAGACCCCTCAAACTATCGTCCTATTTCGTAACATGCATTGCCTGCAAGCTGCTAGAACACGTAATCTACTCCCACATTGCAACTCATCTGGACCGAAATTCCTTCTTTTTTTCTAACCAGCACGGGTTCCGGGGTGGACTGTCGTGCGAGACACAGCTGTACGAATTTTCTACTGACCTTCATTTTAACCTAGACTCTTCTTTTCAAACAGACGTAATATACCTCAACTTTTCCAAAGCTCTCGACCGTGTTCCCCACCGTCGTCTAATAAGTAAACTTTCTTGTCTCAGTATAGACCCCTTAGCCCTATCTTGGATTAAAAATTTTCTAACATGTCGTGTTCAGTATACTGTTGTCGCGAATAATGAATCAACCCGTGTTGATGTAGTTTCCGGTGTACCGCAAGGTTCCGTTCTTGGGCCTCTTTTGTTTATAATCTTTATTAATTATATTCCAGACAAAATTTCATCCACCATCCGCCTTTTTGCAGACGATTTCCTGCTTTACCGTCGCATCTCATGTTGCACTGACCAAATTACACTCTAGAATGACTTGTCTAACATACATAATTGGTGTTCGCGGTGGCTAATACAGCTTAATACACAAAACGTAAATTCATGCAAGTTTCGCGCAAGCACACTAACTTTTCCTTCCAGTATTCTGTGAACTTCCAACCCTTAACCCAGGTCGACTCCTATCGTTAGCTTGGCGTAAAAATAACAAGTAAACTAACATGGTCCGAGCACATAGAACAACTAGTCACCGCTTCAGCAAAATCACTTGGCTACATTAAAAGATCGCTTACGTCCTACCCACCGCGAATCCGAAAATTAGCTTACGAAACCTTCACGCATACTAAACTTGAATATGCTTCTGCTATTTGGAACCCTCACCAAAATTACCTAATCGACGCGTTAGAAGCAATTCAAAATCGCGCTGCCAGATTCATCACCTCACAATACAGTTCTCGCTTAAGTATTACCAGTATCAAACTATCCCTCAATCTCCCTCCTCTAGAAATTTGCCGCAAAGTCACTCGGCTCTGCCTTCTGCACAAACTATACCATAATTTCCCGTCGCAACGCAATATCGTTCTTCTACATCCCGCCCGTTCATCGCATCGCCTCTTTAACTCCCTATGTTTACAGCGCTTACATGGTTCAACTAACGCTTTCAATAAATCATTTTTACCTACTGCCGTTGAAGACTGGAATAACCTGCCTGAATCCATAGTGCACGAACAAAACCCCTTAAAATTTAAACAGCTAATCACAAATCACTTGATATGTTAGTTAATTTACAATTGTTGCTGTTTTCTTCCACGTATATATATATATTTTTCCTTTTGTTGACATTGTTTTTATAATGTAGTTCACTTTCGATTATGCTTTGTACCATTGACAATCATGCATCTGTTGAATTGTGTTTTTGCCTCCCCTTGTGTAATACCCCACAAGGGGCCTTTAAGGGTTCAATAAATTAAATGAAAAAAAATGAAATGAAATTCTCTGCTCGACTTCCTCTTTCACAGTTCGTCAGAATCAAACTCACGCTCCCTCTCTCTTCAAGCAAGACACTTTGCTGTTCGTGAAGGCTTGTTGTATCACCGCAGTTACCTAACGGATGGTCGCAGGTGACTCCTTGTCATCCCCCGTCATTTGCGCTCGGACATCTGCGCTGCCTTTCACGATGACCCCCAGTGTGGCCACGCTTGAGTATTTTTTTTAAGATACTCAAGCGTGGCCACACTGGGGGTCACCTTTGTTTAAGATACTCGCCTTTGTTTAAGATACTACTGGCGCGGCATGTATCGGGACGTTCGCCAGTACATTCGGTCATGTGCGACGTGTCAGCGCAGCAAGACGTTTTCTCACAGCACTGCTGGCCCTTTGCAACCCTTAACCTGTCCAGCGAGACCATTCGACCGCGTCGGGATTGATATTTATGGTCCTCTAACCAACCCTCTTCGAGGCTACCGCCGGTGGATTATCGTCGCCGTCGATCATTTGACAGGCTACGCTAAAACATCTGCGCTGCCTGCTACCATTGTGAAAGACGTTGCGTCCTTTCTTCTTCACCATCTGATTTTGCGACACGGTGCACCTCGTGAATTACTGAGTGACCGTAGACGCGTGTTTCTCTCAAACGCCGTCGACGAGCTGCTCAAGGAATGTCGCACTGTCCATCGAAAACCTCGGCATAGCATCTTCAAGCCGATGGTATGACAGAACGCTTTAGATATGCTTGCCATGTACGGGTCTGACGACCACACTAATTGGGACCAAGTGCTCCCTTTTGTCACGTACGCGTACCACTCTGCGCCACAAACAACCACCAGCTTCCCTCCTTTCTTCCTCTTGTACGGAGGTGAACCATCATGCTCAATGGACACTATTCTCTCTTACAGATCTGATGTTTTCGAAGCAACGCCCATTTCCGAAGCAGCTGCTTATGCCGAAGAGTGTCGTCAACTCGCTCGCTCGTTTACCGCTCAAAACCAATAGCGCCAGAAAACTGATCACGATGCCTCTGCGTCTAGTGCCCACTATAACACAGGAATGTTCATTTGGCTCTGGGTCCCGTCTACCCCTCCTGGTCTTTTCCCAAAGCTTTCGTCAAAATACCGTGGCCCCTACCATGTGGTGAGACAAACATCTTCCGTCAACTGTGAAGTTGAGCCCATTGATCCACCTTCAGACCAACGCTGCCGTGGGCATGAAAAGGTTCACGTATCATGCCTCGAACCGTGCTATGACTTCCCTGTCGTGTCATTTCCTTAGATCGCCAGGTTGGCTCTTTTCTGTGCGGAGAGTAATTGTACCGGAGCATAGTGGCGCCAGCTCTGTGCCACCGTGAAAGAAGATGTTGATGTCCGTGTGGATCGTGCTTGCCAGGTTCCTGCCTGAACCAGCTTGTTGTGGCTAACGCTTCTTCAATAATAACAAGTGTTTATATGTGAACTCGCTCGTTGCATAGTAAATTCCAATACAAATGAGCCCATAAGTAGTTAGTAGCTCACTATTGAGTAATTGTTTGACAGACACACAGTTCACAGCTTTACTTTTGTGAAATTGGTAATTGCCTGTCTGAGCAATCCATTTAAAGGTTTAAAAAATTACGTGATTTTCCATAAGGCTGCTTGTAGGAGGAGATTTTATGCACTTTGATTAAACTGTAGAGTCTGTGATAATAGTTACATTGTGAGATAACGGAATATTAGCCTTAAAATTGCAAAAATGTTAAATTTTATGAGTTTTAACCTTACGGTAAACTAAATTGAAACATTGTTTTTCGTTAATAAAATGTACTCCGCGAACTTTGATGATATTAATTTTACCATCATAGATTTATTGACAGGGGATAAAATCGAGGTCGAAGTTTCATTTTTAAAGAACTCGTCGAAATCTCGGTGCAATGGGTCCAGGATTTGAAAGTGTACTTTAAAATCCTGCCTCTACGACACTGTCGCTACGTAGTGTCCTGAAACTTTGAAGGCAACGTACCTCAGTTTCACGGGTTAAGAACTACGTAGGCGGCGTAAAAATCTGTGACGTCACAGTGTTTGTGCGCCTTCTTGTTTACTAAGTGTCTTTCCATGGCAAACAGGGTTATTTTGGTATAGTGATAGAGTACTTTACTGGCACGAGAAAGATTGTTGTTCTCTTTAGTGCCCATTTGACGTACGTAGCCTCCAATGATATTCATGGAACACTGTCTTGCTGCTGTTGGTGTCCCTAGAATTGTTATGCTGCTGGTAACGTATAGTTGTTGCTGCCCGAAGTAGCATGAGACAGAGAGAGAGAAAAAACAAGTTTTTATTTTGAGCGAGCCCATTGTGTTTCCGAAAAGGCTGCCTTCTCATTCGAGTTAGTCGGGAGCCATGACCATCTCTCATGCCCCTTCTGTTAGGCTACGCTGCTTTTTTCGGGTGTGATAGCTCGGCCTCATCAAGAGCAGTGGGAGGCCAAGTGATCAGGGCCGGATCTGATCACTTTAATTCCATTATTTCGTTTTTCAGGCGAATTTTGTTATGACTATGAGAGTCATAACAAAATTTAATTTCGGTAGTAACATCATATGCGAAACCCCAGTGCTGGAGAGTGTACAGAAATGAGTGCCTCTCGCACACGTATTTTTATATGCCGATTACACATGATATCAATTATAGGTGTGTGCAAGGAGGGCAGGGGAGCTCCCTCCCGTCTTCCTCCTAGTCGATAATAATCTGCATTGTGTTTTAATCCTTAGATGTTTAGAAACAAGCTGGCAAAACTTCGGTGCATTTGATCGAGCACATAATTTGCAATTGAATGTTTTTATAAACGCGCGAATGGTCTAGGAGAGTCTGGCAACAGTGGCCCACTTGTGAGCCGTCTCGTAACGAGCAGCTGATAGCGTTAGCATCTGCATTCAGGCGAACAATCTTGCTCTGTTGTCAGCTGCACTTTAAAATCGAGATAGCTTGCTTCAGCTTGCCACAGAAATTGAACGATCTGCAGCTGCTGAGACTTCAGTAGAAGATCTGCTCCTTCCAGCAGATGACGTCACTGCTGGAAGGAGCGGCCAAGTGGCAACCGCCACTTGGCCGCTGATGGCTGGCTAGTTCTATGGCTTGTTTTGTGCTGAAGTATTCTTTTACGGCACACTTTTCACATTTGTAGAGGAAAAATAGGCCGTCTACTTCTAGTATTTGCTGAAAAACACAATTGGTTCATTGGCCGTGTCATGGCTCCTTTTTTTTATAAGGGGTGGGGAAAGGGTTATGCTGTGACGAACCTTCACGCACCCCTTCTTTTTCCTTAAGAGGAATCCTGTGGGTATGAAATCTTCTTTCCAGGAGAGCAGAAATATTCAAGCTTTTTTGCATAATACATATAAGGTCGGGGAGTTGATGATAACTAGAGGCTGGATTTATAAGAACTAAAAAACGGGTTTTAGGCACCAAAAATAGGCAGGCAAAACATAGTTTTAGGCCCCACATTTATAAATATTATGAAGTCTTGGTAGTCTTGGTTACTACAGCATTTATTTGAGAAAAGGCCTCGCAAAATGAACGGGCAGAGCCAGTACACAGACGATGACGATGATGATGACACAGTAACCATGAGGACAAAGAGACAAGCGGATGATGGTGATTATGATCATGCAGGGATGAGAACGATGTAAGTAACTAATGCCCACACTAATTCCCCCACTTGGAAGCGGACACCCTGGCCGCCGTAAGTCAAAGTGACGGGGAACGCCGCGCGAAAGGTTTCATGCGACAAACGTGGACAATCTCTGTGCTGCGGTAGCGGCGGTCTGTTGGGGCGACGAGTGGTGTCACACAATAGTTAACCGGTGAAGTCTGTCGTAAAACTATCTATGGCCCGATGAAGGGTTGTTGGAATTTGTCATAGAGACCAGGAGTGCGAATAGGTTACAAAAGCAGCACCTCGTCACCAGGTTGGAAAGACACAACGCAATAGTATGCGTCATAGGTGATCTTCCGCTCGTGCTGTCTCGCTTCAGTATTGATGCGAGTCTGATGGCGAGACCGGGCCAGGCGGGAAATGTATTCTTCTCTAGAAGACTGACATGAATTTCCATGGCTGTTAAAAAAAGAGACGTCGAGAAAGGTAGTTGGGGTGCATCCGTATGCGAGGTAAAACGGTGAGTAGCAGGTTGTTCTGTGAACGGCGGTGTTGTAGGCGAAGGTCAGGAATGGCAAAAGAGTATCTCAGTTTTTGTGGTCAGGTTGAATGTAAACGTTTATCATGTCAGCAAGGGTTCGATGAAATCTTTCTGTAAGACTATTTGTCTGAGGGTGGTAGCTTGAAGCTGTCTTGTGAGTAGTTCCAGAAGCGCGCAGTATTTCATTTACCATTTGTGACAGGAAGACTGTGCCACGGTCACTAAGCAGCACACGAGGAGCCCTATCACGCAGGATTATGGCGTGAAGAATAAAGTCTGCAACTTCTACAGCTGAGCCTGTAATAACAGAGGACGTCTCAGCCTAGCGTGTCAGGTGATTCACGGTGGTCACTCTCCATCGTTTGCCAGCAGATGTGACGGGGGAGAGGCCCGTAAAGGTCGACACCTACAACCTCAAACGGTACTGAAGGGCACGGAAGTGGCTGTAGAGGTCCAGCAGGTGCAGACGTCGGGAGTTTACGACGCTAGCATGGGTAGCAGGAACCGACATACCGCGCTACGATAGAAGAAAGGCCAGGCCAGTAATAACGGCATCGAATGCGGTCAAGAGTTTTTTTAAGAACAAGATGACCAGCAGTCAAGTCATCATGGAAGGCTTCGAGCACCTGAAGTCGAAGAGGGCGTGGCAGTACAGGAACCCAGCGCTGACCGTCAGGATGGTAAATGGGGCGGTAGAGAACTCCATTGTCCAACTTAAAGTGCAGGACTTGACGATGAAGTCGCGCCTTTGGTGGGTGAGAAACTCCCGAAAGGTGGTCCATCATGCATTTGCTGTATGAATCGGACCACTGGCTGGAAATAAATGTTGGCTCGTCGTTCGAAAAGGGTTGCTCTATTGATGCGAGCGTATGAACTTTGGTAGATGCGGCAGTTGAGTTCTCACCAACGCTGATATGGGTAGTTGGAAGCGGGCAACGAGATAAAGCGTTGGCATCTTGATGTTTTCCACCTGACTTGTAAGTTATGTCAAAGTCGTACTCCTGCAAGCGTAGTATCCACCGACCCAAGCGTCCGGACAAGTTCTTCAGGGTAGATAGCCGGCATAAGGCGTGGTGGTCTGTAATGATTGTGAAGTGACGGCCGAGGAGATAGTAACAGAACTTCTGCACTGACCAAACTACAGGGAAACACTGTTGCTCAGTTATCGTGTAGTTCTTTTTGGCAGGGATGAGTGCGCGACTGGCATATGCAACAACTTTCTCTAGGGAAGACTTGTCTCGTTGTAGAAGAACGGCGCTAGCTTCGGTATGGAGGATAGTCGGTGCGGCTTTGTCAAAGTGGCAGAGCAGAGGTTCAGACATGAGGGCCCCCTTCAACAGGTTGAATTCCGTTTGACATTCTTGAGACCACAGAAAGGGGACGTTGGAAGCAAGTAGCTGGTGTAACAGAGCAGCTATAGATGCGAAGTTCTGGATAAACCGGCGAAAATAGGAGGCGAGGTCAAGGAGACTGCCAAGCTCCTTTGGTCTTTCGGGACGAGGAAAGTGAAGGACTGTAGAAATCTTGTCAGGGTCGGGCCAAATGCCACGTTTGCTAATGACATGTCCTAAGACCTTGATAGATTTGCTAGCAAAAGAGCACTTCTTAGTGCTTATTTGGAGGCCGGCGCCGGCAAGGCACGTCAGAACTTGATCCAATCATTCTAGGTGCTCAAGAAACGTTACGAAAAGATAACAATGTCGTCCAGGTAGCAAAGGCATATCTTTCATTTCACGCCGTGCACTACGGTGTCTTCCATGCGCTCAAAAGTCACGGGTGCGTTATAGAGCCTGAAAGACATCTTGTTGCATTTGTATAACTCGTCGGGAGTTACGAACATCATTTTCGCCTTATCATCTTCATGCATGGGAATCTGCCAGTACCCAGAACGCAAGTCAATGCTTGAAAAGAATTCCGACCCCTGTAGGGAATCAAGGGCGTCGTCAATGCGTGGCATGGGGTACACGTCCTTGCATGTGATCTTAATGAGCGCCCGGTAGTCCACGCAAAAATACGCAGAGCCATCCTTTTTACGGACCGAAACAATAGGAGACGACCAAGGGTTAGATGAGGGATGGATGACTTCCCGTTTAAGCATGTCAGCAACGTTTTTTTCTATAGTTTTTCTTTCAGCTAGAGAAACGCGGTAGGGTCGGCAGTGCACGATAGTTGTCCCAACTGTTTGAATTCGATGTGCTGTAGTAGTAGTGCTGCCCAGCTTAGATGAGTAAATATCAAAAGAATTTGCGTGTTTCTGTAACAATGCAAGCAGCTGCTGCCTCTGTGAATTTGTCAAGTTGCAGATGATAGTGGTGGTAAAGACGGAGGCAGAAACATGCTCACTGAGGGAGGGGTCTTTAGATGCGATGGCCTGAAGTGGCATGACAAATACAGGCTTGAAGTTGGCTACAAGGGCCACAGTAGTGCCCTGTGGGGGTAAGATCTTCTCCGATGTAGAATTTACGGCGGCGACAAGTGCAGAGCCATTGCAAAAACGAACGACACCGGACGGAAGAAGTATGCGTTTACGAATGCAAAGTGGTGACGGTGAGACCAATACATCACCGTGATAGATTTCGTTGGACGTAATGCTGACAATTCGCTCTTGTAGTGGCGGCAGTTCCATGTTTTTCGCAGCGACCAGACGAAGTGGCTTCTGATTGTTGTCAAGCATGTAGTCGGTGTCTGTAGGTGAGCGACGCGTTGTCTACAACGAATAGCCGCGGAAGCAGATGATAGGAAATCCCACCCTAAAATAATTTGGTGAGAGTAGCAGGACAGGACAGCAAACTGGACATGATGGCGGGTGCCGTCGGTGAAAACACGCACAGTACAAAACGCGAAAGGGCGAATGACATTCCCCTGGGCAGCAACTAACATGGGACCATCGTAAGGCGTCATTACTTTGTTTAAATGTTCACACAAATTAGCACGTATAACAGACAATGTTGCACCTGTGTCCACCAAAGCGTCGACTCGCACTCCTCCCACTTCCACAGAAACCATGTTACACGGGCCTGATGGAGGAATTTCAGTTCTAATTTCGAATTCAGTTTTTCCTCCACAAACTGCATCATTTAGTTTTTCGAATGAATATCAGAGGAGAATGAGGCAAGCCGAAGTGGAGAAGTGGAACGGCGGAAGGGCGGAAGGGCGAAGGCGAGCGGCGTCTCGTGTTTCAGCTGTTCTGCGGTGCAGTTGATGCCGGTGAAGATGGAGGCCGGTGCGGGGGAGACGGATAACACCGACCTTGATAAGAGGCCCCAGTGTACAAATCCTGTTCGAGCATGTAGTTCCGATGCTCATATTGCTGGCGCTTTCGGTAGAAACGAGATATGTGGTCGCGATAGCTGCAGTAGTAACACACAGGGCGGGACGACTGCCAGGGTGGGGAGTAGAAGGCATGTTCGGGGAACCTGGAGATAGCGCGGTCAGGTGGGCCAAAGAAGGGTCAGGGGGCATCAAACGGTAGTTCACCTGGGGAGCGGCAGCAACCGACGCGTAGGATGGCAGCGGCAATGTCGTGTGTACGTTGCTGGGAGGGACGACAGCAACTTGAGGGTAGGTGGATATGGGGCGAGAAGCAGGTGGCTGTAGGGTGCAGAGCCGGTCAGGGATGTAAGTTCCTCCCTGATGATGTCACGCAAGGGCACTCCCGAAGACTGTGTAGGACGCGGTATAGGAGGTGTGAAGCCCATAGACGGCAATTCTTCGTGAATAATGTCTCGGACGAAATCACGCAGATGGGCATGAGACGTGGAGTGGTGGTTGCCAACGTCCGGTTGGAGACGAACGGAGTCCAGCGCATCAAGGTGCTGGCATGTCGTCACGACATCAGAGATGGTAGCTGGGTTTTGCACAGCGAGGGCATTAAAGGCAACAGGCCCAATGCCTTTCAATATATGGCGCACTTTGTCCGATTCCGGCATGGATTTATTGACACGCTGGCATAGTGCGAAGACAACCTCGATGTATGAAGTGTACGATTCGCCGGGATGTTGTCCGTGAGTATCGAGTGTCCTCTTCGAGACGGCGGATCGAATGGTTGGTGTCCCAAAAACGTGTCGCAGCTGCTGCTTGAAGGTAGCCCAGTCGGGTAGGTCAATGACGTGGTTAAAATACCATGTCTTTGAGACTCCGGTCAGATAAAAAGGGACGTAATGCAGTTTGGCGGCCTCGTCCCATCGATTAGCGGCACTTACGCCATCGTAGTCATCAAGCCAGTTTTCTACGTCTTCTCCACGAAGACCAGCAAAGAGTGGGGGTTCCCGCTGATGTCCGTGTATGTAAATAGGAGAGGCAACTTGCGGCGGTGCGTGGTTGATGACATCAGCGCTGACAGGCTTGGTCTGGGACATGCCTGACAGTGGGCGCAAGCGGTGGCCTGAACGAAGCTCGAGGAGGTAGAGCGGACTGCGGGAGGACAGAGGACCGGAAATCTACCTCCACCACATATGAAGTCTTGGTATTCTTGGTTGCGACAGCGTTTATTTGAAGAAAGACCTTGCAAAACGAACGGGCAGAGCTAGTTTACAGGTGATGACGATGATGATGACACAGAGTGGCCATGAGGACAAAGAGACAAGTGTATGATGGTGATTATGATCATGCAGAGATGAGAACGATGTAAGTAACTAATGCCCACAGTATAGGCACAATAAATTTTTACATGAAGTCAAATTTCGGAACAAATAGTTTATGATGTACCTACGACAGGAAAAGAAACAGAAATGTTGTAGTTCATGATGGCAAAAAGGTGCCAATGGCTCAGCATAGCCATGCAATCGTCCTTTTTTCCGCATTGTTTGCAGGATGCGGTCTCTCCTTTTATTGTTCAGCATGGTGAGTCAAGTGTCAACCATCTAATAAACATGCTTCTCTGTCTCCTTTTCAATGTGGCTTTGAAGGGCACCACAGGAGAAAATAGCGGAACTGCTAAAAGGTCAGAAAGTTCATTTAGCCTCGCATTAATCAGGTCTAATCTCACAGGGCCCATATACCCTCTGTCTGCAAACACCTTAAAGGGCCAATCACTAGGTTTGAGCATTTCAAGCGGGCAAGAGAAATGCATGCACTGGGTGCTCACAATCTGTCTTACTTGAATGCAACGCACCCTAGAAAGAGGTGAAATGTCTGACTGAATACAGCTTGCCCTTTATCTTATGGGCGCGCACTCCAATATGGTGAGAATGATGTACAACAAGGAATGGTCCCGGGTACAGTCGGGCAAAACTTTAACTATTGTGTGTAGCGGCCTTTTTTTTGTCTCTCAGACCCATATTATGAATTTAAGTTACGAAAAAATTCTTTTTGGACTTGTGCTTTACAGAAATACATTTGTCTTAGAAGAAAAGAGAATAATAGAGAATAAAAGATAATAGGGAATAGAGGAATGAAAGGTGATAGAAATATTAATACATACAACCGAAGTCTGCATGCATTTTATGAATTTTTTTACTTCGAATCGAGCAAGATGTGAAACTGAGCTGCCTCTATTTTGTTTGTGTTCGCGTTTTCACCGTCCACCCGTCGTGCCGGCGCCAGCCCTGACAACACTTGGTGTGTTTTTCGTGCATCGTTCCTTAAAGCAGTTCGAGTGGTACAACACCGCGTATCCTGGTAAGAATACATGATTCATGCCAGCCTCTCTGAATGTGTGCGTATGAGGGGACCCATCGTACAGAAACAGTCAGTTTACTACAGAGAACTCCGAAGCGACACAACACTGTTTGCGTGCACGACCCGGCTTGAACATGTCTTGCGAATGTAATCATGCGTGCGCAAGACATGTTGATGCATGTGTGTCATGGGATCTTCTGGCTCTGAGTTGATCTGATATCGAAGAGGGAGGGAACGAATGTGGCTTGCAAGGGCCACACGAAGCGAGTGGCAAAGCTTTCAAGCTCACCTCGTCGCATTGTACTTTCGCAGCTCATAATAAACCAATTCAAAAATTATTTTGATGCAAAGCTCTTCATTGGGCACACAACAACTTTCAGGGTCTAATACTCGTTACGTGACCTGGTGAAGCACCCTTCATGAATTACAAACAAAACAAAAGCTACGCCGATATCTGATTTGTTTATTTGTTTGTTTTTTTAACCAGCAGGATACTACATTCCCCTGATCGCACTACATGGTTTCGCATTTGTTCTCCATCTTCCTGTGGCTGCCCAGAGGCACCTCCGTTTCCCTGTCTCTTCCCCCTCCCCCACACCCAGGTCCTCAAGGAGGTGGCTCAAGTCTTTGAGAACCCTCGACTGCAACACCGGCTGTATAACCTGCCCGCAACAGCCTCAACCATGAACGCAACTCTCTTCTTGCCTTTATATTCGTCTCCTCATTCTACTCCCATTTAGAGTTAGTTGCATGAAATAGTCTCTTCCTCTAAAGTTACTGTATATGCTCCCTATGTGAAAGGTAGCATATACAATAACCTCCTCCAACCGCTCCCACCATGTCACTGTGACGGTGGTGGGTGCGTCCAATTTCACTGCTACGAGCGGTTGCTTTCCGGAAGTCTGTTCAACTAAAAAACTAGGTTGCACCCCATAGAGTCCTGAAGGGTCAATTTCGCCCGGTAACATATATAGTGATCTCTACCTGTAAACTCGAAAACGAAATTCAAGGTTAAATAGTGTTTATATAGGCACCAGTTTTAAAAGTAGGCATTTATTGGCCCTTATAGAAATTTAGGCACAAACATAAAAAAACACGCTTTTATAGGCACCTCAGAAACACCATGAAAGGTCTCCTTAACCTCTAATCCATGCTCATACATCTAAGTGGCTCGACAGGAATGCAAGGAATGAAATAGGCATTTGGCTATATACCAGTCTCTACTGATAACTAAGTGACGACTTCGCATTGGAATTTTTTTTTTTCAGGTGCAAAGTGGTAATGAAAAGAAGGTTGCAGAATTTGTCTTTTTTTTCCATATTGACCTTTGGCCTCATGAGTTTCGCAAGAAGGACTGTTGAAGTTGAATGTGAAAACGTATAAAATTGGCTATATGTCGCTACAAATCTTTTAGAGGCGAAGCTCCTAAAGCCATGGGTCTGTCCCTCCTTGCTCGTACATGACCGCCCAGTTTGATGACTCGCTCAGCAAGTGTGGATGGACGACAGAGAGACAGACAGACAGATGGACAAACAAATGGACAGACAGATGGTCGCATGGACAGACGGACGATTCGTGGTTCGCTAATAAAACCTCCCGATGCTTCCGGAATTGCCCTACTCATCATATCATTCAGTCCGTGGATATTCTGTGATTTATTTGCTCTTTTTTCTTCTTCGGGTGTATACATTCCGCCTGCAATTTCACTCGCTTTTGGCCATTTCGCCTCATCCAGCCTGGCAACATTGCCCCGATTTCGTTTCCGTTCAGTATGACAGTAAAGTGTACTAGAATATGGGGTAGGGGTTCAGAGAGGAGCCATGGCTGCCGCGGTTGGTATCGATGGCCGCGAGATGGCGCCACTTTAGCATGGGCTGTCGCATCACGCATTGCCTCTTATGCACTTCTGTGCTTTGATATCGGTAATAGCAGAGGTCCCAAACGTCCCAAAACCACCATATGATTATGAGAGACACCGTAGTGAAGTGCTCCGAAAATTCGACCACCTGGGGTGCTTTAATGTGCACTTAAATCCAGGTACACGCACCTCAGCGTTTGCGCCTCCGCCGAAAATGTAGCAGCCGTGGCCGGAATTCGATCCCGCAACATACGCTTGGATACATGGCGTTTAATAGTCTTATGTGTTTAATTGCTGACACTTCTGCTAAAGGCATTCGGAAAGGGTGTGTTCGTACTGCTTTTAAAATGAAATGCCATAAAACTGCAACACATAGTCTCAATGAAAAAGCAGGTACCGTATTTTCTGGTTTATAGGTCGCACCCTTGTATAAGTCGCACTCCCCTCAAAGTAGCAGTTTTTCTGAAAAAAAAACGTATATAAGTTGCACCGGTGCATAAGTCGCACCGGTGTAGAAGACGCACTTGCTCATCCGACCACCGACATTTAAGTATCTCGTCGTGACAATGCATTGCAAAAATGCATGCTTGCGACGGCCAACGCTTTTGCACGTTTCTAGCTATCGGCAGTCACGCGTGCGAGCGCTTTTAAACACACATAAAAACAATACTTTCAGAAGTACCTTTATTATTCCGATAGCTTGGTGACGTTTATTCAAAGCCATCGAAGTCGTCTTCCTCCGAGTCGCTCACGAACAATGCAGCTACTTCTGGTTGCAGTACTGCTGGCACATCACTGTCGTCCTCCGACTCGCTCGAATCGGATTCTTCAATGTCGCCATCGGCCGCGCAGGGGATCAAACCGGCCTTGCGAAAGCCCGCCACAATGGTCTTCGCAGAAATTGACTCCCAAGCGTCACTCACCCATTTCGCCACTTCGCCGAACTCTGCGCGTCTCATGCGCCCCGTTTTTGTAAAGCTGTGTTCTCCCTCCGACATCCACGTTTCCCACGAACGTCGCAGAACTGCCTTGAAGCTGCGGTTGACAGAAATGTCAAGCGGCTGAAGCATCTTTGTCATGCCGCCGGGAATAATCACTGGCATACAGTTCTTTGAACTGATCTTTTTCTTGACAATATCGGTGATGTGTGCCCGCATACTGTCCATTACCAGCATTCCTGGCTTCACGTGGAAGAATCCGTCTGGTCGACGGGAAAAACAGCGGTCAAGCCACACACTCATCATTCCCTCGTCCATCCAACCTTTTGTGTTCGCCTGAATCACCACTGTAGGAGGGAAATTATCCTTCGGCAAGGTTTTCCGCTTAAATATTAGCATGGGAGGCAGCTTTGTGCCGTCCGCGCAGCAGGCGAGCACAACGGTGAAGTGGGACTTCTCGTGGCCTGTTGTCCTCACCGTGACAGTTTTCTGGCCTTTTTCGGCGATGCTTCTCCCAAGCGGGATGTCGAATGTCAGCGGCACTTCATCCATGTTAACGATGTGGCTCGCGCTGACATTCTTTTTCGCAACTTCCTCCCTCACGAATGAGCTGAAGTTGTCCAGTTGCGCCTGAAAGTCGTCGGGCAGCTTCTGGCACACTGTCGTCCGGGCTCTCATAACCAGCTGATTCCGTCGCATAAAGCGGAAACACCACGACGGACCACCATTGAATCCCGTAACATTGCTCTCCGCTGCCGGAGCCTTCGCCTTCAGGCGCAGCTGCACTGTTGACAGCCCTCTTCCTTCGGCTCGTTGTTGCAGTACCCACGTGCGCAGGCTACGCTCGAGGTCCGGCCAGCGCGCCTTCTTGCCGCGGTTGGCCTTCTTTGTCGACTTCATCGTCCGGAGGACGCTGTGGGCTTTGCGCCAGTCACGGATTATTTTTTCACTGACGTCGAATTGCCTCCCTGCTTCTCTGTTCCCGTGGTTTTCGGCAAATTCAACAGCGCGCAGCTTGAACTTGGCGTCATAGCTTCGCCGACTTTGCTTTCCAAGCGGCGCCATGGTTTGCGAGGTGCTACGGCGCTACCGGCTCTATGCTATGACGCACAACACAACACACGAGACGCGCGCAGCTACAGCGACACAGCGAGTGCAATGAAGACGTTATGGCGGACGGAAGTGACGGTAAAGGAAGTGGCTCTGAAATCCAAACTTGCTTTTCATAATTTAAAAAATACCTCCACATTTTCTCCCCTCTGATTATTTTTTGTGCAAAACTACATAGCTGCGTTACCTTTAGGGTGTTAACTTACCGTTAATCTTACTTTCTTTTTAAATGTGGTTTTTGTGCATCGCAGAAGGCCGCGGAGGAAGGAAAAAGGTAGCGGTGAAGCGCCGTAGACGCCATTTTGATGGATGGATGGATGTGGCTGTACCCTTTAGATTGGGCGGCGGCTAACGCCACCTAGCCGTAATACTTAGTGAACTAATCATTACATTTATCTCTTTTTTTCTTTAAATAATGAAGTTGAGGATTCGTAATTCACAGTGAAGGGTTTAATTTTCCCTCGTGCCTTGACTTTAGCCACTAATCAGATAACCTCTGCTTGACGTAAACAGCGCCACCCAAGCCGTGGCATCCAACTCGATTTTGAATGTATATAAGTCGCATCGTTGTATAAGACGCACCCACGAAAAATTCTGAAAAAAACCGCGACTTATACACCGAAAAATACGGTACTAACATATGATGGCGAAGCAGTCATCCCTGGGGAAACAGTTTGCCTGAAATTTTTTTAAAGCTCGGTTGGTGAATGAAAAAAAAATTAGGAAGATGGAGGCACTGAAAGAGCATCTATAAACCCAGAAGTTTCTTGTTATATTACTGCTATAACGAGTCGTATTCTGCACCCAGCGACAGCTTCGACTTTTTTCGTTATGCGTGCGACACCGTTCTTGCCGATAGTTGCACCACGCAATTGTAATTATGTTGCTAAGGTGACAAAACTGCCATTTGATTGAGAGGGACGCCGTAGCAGAAGACTTGGGAATAATTTTGACCATCTTGGGTCCTTAAACGTGCACCTAAATCTAAGCACCAGGCATTTTGGCATTACGTGCCCCCGAGATGCTGCTGCTGTGGCCGGCATATTGCACTGTATACTATCAAAAGAAAACATAACTTGCACCACTGTCAAACTGTTAGAAGAAACTCTTTATTTACGAGCGCACATAATGCAGTGAGCAAAAACACTGATGAAATTTGTCTCCATTCCAGAAAATTATCAGTTCACGATCACTTCATCACAGTGGCATCTTTATGAACACCGACTGATTTTTGCGTGCAGCTTTTTTTGTTGTTTTGTTTTTGGAGACTGGTTTGCACCCTTCACAAAAAAATTAAGTCGTGTCGGCATGTAGAACTTTACCACTGCTGCGGTCAGCAGGTCGGCATGCTGGCTGCAGCCTAGGGTACAGTCAAAGTGCTTTTTTGTGAGCGCATATCAGCAACGCTGTTGCTGTACAGCTCTTGCTTGCTGAAAGAGGTTGTAAATATATCCTCTAGCTTCTTCACTGCCTCAAATAAGGTGTCGGATGGGTAGAGAAGCCCACCTCTGTCACGAAGCTCTGTTCTCTCACAATTTCCTGCCGGTTTAGCTGTGGTAAGCAAAAGAACGTTATTACACTCAGTGCAGCCATTTCATTTTAGGAACTTTCCTGCCACATAACCGGACATATGATATATGAGCCGATCATCACTCTTCTGCTCCAGGTATTCTTTGTGATCAGACGGAATCCTTTGGTGTATGCGGTCCGCCAAGTTCAGTTTCGCAGCTTCAACAGCATTGTCCAAGTCCTCAACTCTGAATTCTCGGGTGAAGACATCGGAAGGTTCAAGAACAGAACTCATTTCTTTACCAAGCTCTGCACGGCCAGAGGCTGACTGCTTTTGCCAGGTTGGAAAAGGACAAGCAGTTTACAACGATCAAGAATTGCATTGGTGTAGGATGATCATTTGAGCTGCATGATTGTCTCACTATTCCGAAAAATTTTTTCAGTAAATCCTGGCTGAGCTTGGCCGTCATGAGATATCTGAAATTGTCTTTCTTTAGAGGATCCAGTAGAGCCAAGGTGCGTGAAATAGTGACCCGAAGGCCAACCGCTGTGAAGGCGCTTAGGAATCCATTTGCGTGGTGTTCCCAGCAAGACATGAAGTCCAAGAAATTCTTGAGGGTCAGCACGCTCCTGCGACCCGGTCGGAGAGCTGTAGCCGGGAATCTAGAGGTCATAACTTTGATCAGACAGTTGATTTTCCTGAAATAGAAGAAAAGCCATAAGTCATCAAAGCATCAATTTTCAACAAAGCTTGCGTTAAGCAGCAAGTAATATTAAAAGCCAGCACAAGTGGGATAAAGTACCCTCTAGACCCACAAGGATGGTAGCTTTGCTACAGGGCAGCAATAACTTTATGATCCAAGGTGGTGGTCTTTTGCTGTAGTTTGCAGCAGGTGTTGATGCACTTTATTATTGTTCCTTCAGTAGTGTAAACACACCACATGTGATCATATCAAATTATTTTCTTTACCTGAAAAATTCTACAGTTGCGTCAATTTCACCCCCAGATTCCTCCAGCTTGTCTCGATAAAATAGAAGGCCATTGATCACGCTGTCTCCAGACAGCTGGAAGGCAATGGAAACTTCAGTTTTTTTTTTTATTTTCTCAAAACTGTTTGGCTGAAGGTGCACAGATGTGAGGCCAGGCATTGCTTTGAGTGTCACGTTGGTGGAGTCTACTTTGAATGCCTGTCTGACAAGCTGAATGGAAACCTGGAACAGTTGCAATAATTATGCAGAACAAGCATATAATAATAGTAATATAATGATAATAATACCAATAATAATTTTGCTTTCACTAATAGACAGTTGATGTAGGAAGGAAGAACAAAACGACTATTCATTTGTCTACGTTTTAAGAACACAGACTGATAGCACACAACTTAAATTTTACCCCACTTTAATATGCATCACAATTCATTCAGAGCATCTTAGCATGTAAAAAAACTTTTTTTGAAGTGAGAGAACCAGCACGTATTATGCCATTTGGAGTATTTAAAAGATGTTGCAGCAGCGTGTTCCTCACACATTTGAGCAAATGTGGAAAGTCTGATATAAAGTACAGCTGCCCGAATGAGCAGATAGGATGCTCAAAACTGCAAGTTATCTTGCCTGATCTTGCACCGATTCCTAAAATTGTCCTCATTCGGCGATTCCATGAAGCGCCATCGTATGTAATAAAGTCGACTATGAGTCCATTTGCTTCACAGAGGATCGTCGCTTTAATGAGCACTTTAGCAAGAATTTCTGCTTTTGCATTTTTGCTAGTGGCAAACGCACCAATAATCTGAGTCCACTTTCCGGTAAACGGCACAAACGTTATTATCATACCATGGTCGCAGGGCACATCCTGTCCTTCATCACTGAAAGGGCCCATGTCAACACATCCTTCAATTCGTCCTGAGGAGGTTACATTCAAATGTTCAGATAGATTGATTTCATCTACAAGAAAGCCACCTAGTCTTTTAAAGCTACTGATGTGCCTTGTTTTTTTTTTTTAGTTGTCATAGAACTTTGGGGCTGAAGCCGAACCCACATTTGTACAGCCTGAGATAACCCTTCAAAGTGCTCTGGCTGGAAAGTGAAATAATGTTATGCTTTCGCATATCTTCATATAGCCGGGCACTTTTCATTTTCATTAAAATACATTCTAATATTCAGTTTTTCGAAAAGGCATTTCTTTTCGAACTTTTCTTTTTTGCTGCTGAAAAGCACTGTCTCACACATTCTTGCTGCTTGGGGGGCAAAGTAGCAATTTGGGCTTCAAGTGACTTCATGAGGTTTGGACGCATTCTCAGCTTCCATCTCCTTGAATTTGTGTTGGACCCTGGCAAAGCGACAGGACAACCTCTTGTTTGTTTTTTTGCACTTGCAAATGCAGTCTCTGGGAAGCACTTTCATTAGGTTTCTTGATGAAACGCCTCCATCTTGATTGCCTTGTCAATAACGTAAGTTCGACCACCAAGTTCTTCCGCTTTCTCGGAGGTCTTCGATGCGGCGCTTTCTTCGATAAGTAGCTTGGAGCTTTGGGTCATAACGTCAGCATGGCGTCCGGCGTCAGCTCTAGTCTCCCACGTGATATTCGAACTTCTTCGCCGTTTATAATGTGCACGTAGTCTTTGAGAACACATGACGGCTCGAAGTGCAGCCCACATACAGAGCAGCTTTCATCTGAGGTCCGATCTTTTCGATGTAGATTCTGTTCCCAAACCTTCCTTTGTGCTTCGTCTTTGGGTACAGTGAAAAGCAACGGTTACTCACATTTTTTGCTATGGTAACCTGCTTCCCACCCAGTTGCAAAGCTGTTTCGCATTCAGGTGCAAAGCAGTGTCGTTGCTGCCGATGACTCGGCATTGCCTCACTGTCGCGTGGTTAGCAAAGACATCACCAGAAAAGCATCTGTTAAGCGGGCGCAAACACAAGCGACAGTTTATGGAACAGCACCTGAGAAGACAGAGTGACCGAACTACGCTGACAATTCAGCCAGCCCATGCTATGGCAGCGCCGCCTTGCGAACCGTTTTTTTTGTCCACATGCGCCCCTTCACGCGATGCATGGCAAGAGAGGGCCCCTCAACACACTACTCCATATTCTACTGCACTATAATGCTAGCCACCATACTGTTCAGTTCAATTAAAGACTCTATACTCTGTTCCAGAAGTTCCGTGCAGCAGAGCCAAGTCTACAGGGCCCTCGAGCGCAGGTTGTTGCAAAGCGAGATGTAGTGCCCCATACACGTAGCCCGTTCTTTGTCCTCATGACTTTTGCAAGCGGTCTCGTCGGAGGATTTTTACTTGAAGGCTTCTCTCCGTCTTGTAGCTGTGATTTGTAATGACGATTTTGTTACAATTTCTGTATAAAACAATTTTTGTGGCTCAATGATACTGAAGAAAGAGTTTTTGCTTGTACGTGTTATAACATCACGAAAGAAATAACGCTGTTGTGGCTCGTATGTGTTATTTTTTACTTATAAATTACGAAGGAATAGTACGACACTGTCTGAACTTTTATGAGTAGCCTGCACAGCCCGAGTGTGCACAGCGCTGCGGAGGACCCAGTCTTGGGTTGTGTTAGTCCGCGGTGGCAGATTTGGTCAGTTCTGTCAAAACGGCGGTCCCTGGTTCACGTGTAAGTTGTCGTTCCCGGATCAGCTTTTATGACAAGGGAGCGAAGCTGTTGGCTCTAAATGTGTTAGGGTCAGTGCGCAAAGAGAGCGGCAGAAATGCAAGCATGCGCTCTCTCATCAAGAGAACGGCTGCATACACCAACGTCAGCAAGCATGCACTGTATAAGTGGGTAGCGGAGCACAATAAGCATGGCGAGGTACTTTAACCCAAGACGCTGTCTCTCGTTGGCAGGGGCCGCGATCGAGCTGCTGGACGACTTTGACTTTGGTGTGTTGCGCAGAGTCATGCACGGTTTTTAAAAATGGCAGGAAATTCCAACGATGTGTAAGCTCGCCGCATACTTCAAAGAAGATGACTCGTTGCCGATCTTGTCCACGACAGCTATTTACAGGATGCTGCTCAAAGTAGGTTTCCCCTTAAAGAAGCGTTACCGGAATTCGCTCTTGATCGAGGCCACTCACATCATCCAATGGGGACGCAAGTACTTGCGCCAAATTAAGAAGGTTCGAGGTCAGGGACGACTCATGCTCTACACTGATGAAACCTGGATGAATGCAGGGCACACTGTGAGCCGTGGATGGGTAAACGAGGCAATTAAGTCCGCTGAGAACGCCAAGAAACCCAACCTGATGACAGGCCCGCCAAACCTTAGTGATAGGAGAGGTCGCCTCATTATTACTCACTGTGGCAACGAGGACGGCTTCATCACAGCTGCCGGTGAAGTATTTCGAGCCGGAAAGGGAACAGGCGACTATCATGAAGAAATGCACAGCGCCCACTACGAAGAGTGGTTTAAAGAAAAATTACTGCTGAATTTGCCGCCAGAAGGTGCCATTGTGCTTGATAATGCACCTTATTATTCTGTGAAGCTTGAATTGTAATCCGTATGGGTAAGTTGAAAAAAGACATTCAGGCCTGGCTCTCTCTAAAGGGTGACCTGGAGCAGTGACATGGTGAAGGCAGAACTGACAAAGCTTGTTCAAGCCGTAAGTACGGAGGGTAATAGGTATCGCATTGACTGCATTGCTGCTGATATTTGTCACACGGTCATTAGCTTGCCGCCATACCACTGTGAGCTCAACCCATTGAGCTCGTGTGGAGTGATGTTAAAGGTTATGTTGCAAAAACCAATACACACTTCAAGATGGAAGGCCTTGGTGGTCTTATTTGGAAAGGCATAGAGCAAGTCACTTTACAAAAATGGAAAAATGACGTGAGCCACGTAATAAAAGTGGAGGATGACATGATGAACATTGATCACATCGTTGATGGTGTCATTGATGACAACCAACGAGTCGTAGTGACCTTGGATGCTAACACGACGAGCAGCGCTGAAAGCAGCATGAACAAAGATGATGATCAGCCTCTCCGTTGACTAGTTCTTGATGACAGTTCCACAAATATTGTGATATTGCGGTCGCCTGCTCTTCACACATGTCGCTTGCAACAGCTTTGGCAACTGTCACCGTGGAGCCTTGCACATCACTGTCTAAAAGCAGTCACGGTATTTTACTGCCATTGAATGCCAAAATAGCAACTCCTGAAAACTTACTCGCCCAAGTGTCAGGCAATGTGGTGCTCCCTGCTTCGAAGCCCATTCTTGTCACCACTGCATTTTTTGTGTACTGCATTGCACTTCAAATACATCACTCATCTGTGCTCATAGACACTGTTTTCCCAGCGACACCAAGCCACTGCTGCCTTCGCGGTAATATTTTGAGGACTTTGTGTGCTCCCTCTCACGACTGCCGTACCCTTCTACAGCTACAGCTCCCAGTGCTGTGTGCTTTAATTCCATCGATGCCGAAATGACAACTTCAAAGCTGAAGCATTGAAGTGCAGACAGTGTTGTGATATTTACCTGAAAGCCATCTCGTGGCACCCCTGTGTTTTTCGTGTGTCGTACGGTTGCTGTACCCGATGGCAGCTACAGCTACAGCTCCCAGTGCTGTGTGTTTTAATGCCATCAATGCCATAGTGGGAACTTCAAAGCTGGAGCATCGAAGTGCAGACAGTGTTGTGCTAGTTACTTGAAAGTCACCTCTTATAACCCCTGTGTTTTTCATGTGTCATATGGTTGTTGTTAATTTCGTGTATTACACGTCAAAAGCAGTTTATCATCGGGTTGCACTTTCTTCTTTTGTTTAAGGGACACATCCCCAGATCATGCTTTCATCGAATGCTGTCTTTATGTGCGGAACACATGCATCCTCCAGTGTTGAAAAGCAAGAGCACAGTTTATGAGAAATACGAACAATATGATTTAGCCTGCTTATCATTAGAACTGCGGGATAGCTGGTTTGAAGGAAGCTGACCGCTGCTGTTTTGTCTGATGTTGTCCTTACAATCACTCTTCTCGGGACTTTCCAGTTTGACTGAAAGGAGCTTGCTTAGGTTGTCAGGAGACAAACAGTGAGCAGTGATGTCCTTATTGGTAATGCTTTCGATATATGGGATCCATGTATGATGCAAGTGTACCGCAACATGCCGAGGTAATGCCTTAACAATGATGGCACAGTGCTTGGATGAAAAGACAACCTTTTCACACCAAGTAACTCCAGGTTTAGATGTGGTGGAAAGCATTGTCACAGGGTTGTAAGAGAGTTCTTGCAGCACCTGATCAATGAATAGTAATGGGTTTTGAAAGTATTCCTGCTCCTGGCATGTCTTACCCCCAAAGCCTTTCTGCAGCATGTCTATCTATGAACAATAGTGCTTGTCACAATATAACTTTGGGATGTTAAGATGGGTCACGTGTACTACTGAGCACCGATCTATTGTCATGAACGTTTACTTGTCCTATTCTTCCACCCAAGAAAACTGCATAAGTAGTATAGCAGAGCCCTTCTTGACTGCTTGTAGCTTCAAGTTTCCTTCCATCACGTGCCTCGTGATTCAGCAGTGATCAGTTAACAGCTCATGTGTCCGTTCACTCGTTGCGGCTTGTGCTTCGTAATTGCTCAGTTCACTGGGCACTGTCCCTGAACTTTGCTGTGGAGTGCTGCAAGGTTCAGTCCTCGAACACCCTCTTGTTTTTATTGCTCCGTTACGTCAGACGATCGTAGTGTCATAACGCTCACCCGTTGCTGCTGCTAGTTAAATAATTCAACAGTTACATTTTTACGGTGAGATTCGTCTTTGTTTCGACTCAGCATCTCATAAAAATATAGAGAGAAAGAAAACTCGTCGCACTATTTTCGTTCTGTCTATTCAAAGAAAAAAAAATCGTCATCATCAGCCGGACTACGTCCACTGCAGTGCAAAGGTAGTAAAGGCCTCTCCCATTCAAAGAAAACATAGCAGTCATTTATGGCTTACACGAACGAGTGTGTTGCGATATAAAGTAAGCACAATGACGAAGTGACTGTATAAAATGGCGGCGACAAAGTCGAGAAGTTTTTGTGGGTGGAAGCGATCGCGAGAACGGATTTCAGACATTTCCGACGCTTTCGCTCGCTTTTTCGTCGCCTTGGGAAACGGCAGACAGATGGCGACACGTTCCCGTGCTCCAGGTTTTGGTGAAGTACGCGCGAAAAATTGCTTCCGTTTGAATGAAGCCGCGGGTCCACTCTTCGGCGCTCTTCGTCGGCAGGAGTTAAACCGAGTTACTCCATGTGATACCTTCTAACACAGGGGTCAACGGCCTTTCGAGGTGGAGGGCCGAATAGCCTAACGATGGCACGGTGAGGGGAGGGGGGGGAAGGGAGTTGCAGGAACGTCGTCTGTCTTCAGCGCCTA
This sequence comes from Rhipicephalus microplus, assembly GCF_043290135.1. Lineage (NCBI taxonomy): Eukaryota > Metazoa > Arthropoda > Arachnida > Ixodida > Ixodidae > Rhipicephalus > Rhipicephalus microplus. The sequence continues at coordinate 97,928,247 of NC_134700.1, read as the reverse complement.
TGTGGCGATTTACACACAAGTTCCAAGCAAATAAACCTATTCGAGACCAAAAGTGCCATGCTGCCTTTCAGATAAGAAGCGATTAGGGGAAGGGGAGAGTCGGATGTCGTGCAAGAGGCCGCATAATACGCGGCTGCGCCGGCCTTAAGTTGCCGACCCTTGTTCCGGCATGTACAGTAGAGAGGGAATGAAACATTTGTTGGTAATAACTAAGTCACTATAGTGGTTGGACCTCCTAGTCCGGAAGACTATTGACTCTTGCCGCCGTCCGAGCTCGGTCGACCAGGGCCTGTTGCTACACTGGGTCAGAGAGCTGGACAGAATCGCCTCCCACTCGACTATTGTAGGATTATGATTTACCGATATACTCGAGCAGGTGTCACCGCAGCGAGGACGCTGTCGTCCCGAAAATTGCGGGTTCAATTCTGGCCGTGGTGATCCCAGTTCAGTAAAGGCAGAGTGCTGGGGCCGCGACTGTGTGACGTCGGTGCCGTGTTGTCGAAATTTCCTTGGGCCCCCGTACTATGTGCCTCGAATCATATCGTGGTTTTGGTACGGAAAAGCTTAGATGATGATGATTCTCGGAAGAACGGCGAAATGGCACAACGCACGACGGGTGATTGGCCTCGAAGTGGGCGGCAGTAGAATTCGTGAAACTAATGAATAACAAAAAGGAGATAGAGAAGCAAAGGAGAGGGATAGGATATGTGAAAAAGAAAATCTGAAGAGAAGCAAACAAATTTGTGGTAATTTTGGTGTCTATTAATGCAATTTTACCTAACTTAATGTTAAACAATTGAAATAAGGAAATGATTTAATTATGGTTAATGAATAAATTAATGATAATGTTTTAGATTTACAGATAATAATAACATGGTATTCTCTCGCTGATACTTGCTCTCGCTGTTTTTCTTCTCTGTCTTCGTCGTCTTCTCTTTTAAAGGTGTGCGAGGATGGAAGCTTTTGAATCGAACTCCGAATATTTTCTTCCGACGAAAGTAACATACGGAGTATTCGCCGGCTCATCTGTGTTGAAGTAAAAGAAAAAAAAAAAGATCGGGCTCATTACGTATCATAGGTGGCGTCCTTTAAAACATCGACATGGGCAACTTGTTAGTCTTAGAAGTGGATGATGTTGAATCTCGCGTGTCCTGGCGCGTATTTTTGCGGTGGTGCGTTCTAATCGGCACTTTTATCATTTCAAACGAATCTTCCATGCTTATTTTTCTTTATTCCTGTATATAATATTTAAATTATATCTCTCTTATATTTTGCGTACGTGTATATAGTTACGCATTTGCTTTATACTTTTTTTAATGTTGCTCATTCGTTGGTTCCTAACTGTTGCTATTTTGATTTATGCCTTAACGGTAGGTCGTACTGACCGTTTTAACGACTGAGAGGCCGGCTTGTGGGCTTATGTGATCTGTTCACAAATGATATTGTGTTGCGCTATGCTTTGTAAAGGAGCTTTAAAAAATTAGTCACATTCAGCACTAACGACGACTTGTATACTTAGCTCTTTCCCTGTTGAACGCTAAGGACCGTATTATGGAAGGGTAATTTACCTATACAAGGGAGGTTTTCTTTCTAATTACTTTCAAGACTTTACTTATGTGGTTATTAAAGAGAAACAAAAAGCAAAGTGAGCCCCGTAACTGTCTGCATAAGAGTGCGGCACCTCAACAGTAGCTCACGAGGGATGGGGGTAAAGGATGGATTAAAAGAATGCGATTAAAAAGTAAATAGATAGAGAGAGGAGAGAGAGAGTGAGGTGCAGGGACAGCGAACGACAGGAAACGACGGAAGTAAAGATGAGATAGGAAAGAAGGACACGCTCGCAGGAGTCCGAGGACGGGGCACCACTCAGCGAGAGCTCTTGTCGGCGACAGAAGACGGTGTATAGGGCGAGCCAGTCGGTCAGAGCTGCGCTGTCGTCGGAGATTGCGGGGGCACAACCGGTCGGCATGAAATCCATTGAACGAGTCCACTTTCAAGACTCACAGTGACTCATGAACGTTAGTACAAGAGGTATTCCATCCCAGCCTATAGTACGAACCATTTCGTGAAATCTAAGTGACGGTCAGGGACGTCACAAAGACTCCTAAGATAATTTTTGATACATTATTGATTACTTCTCTAAAATTTTAAGTGTAGTTAAATAACGTTACATACCACAGATCGTTAAAAGTGATTCCTTTACACTGCTATTGAATGATTCCACGAGAGGTCGACTCGGGTTGAAAAGTTGACATTTTAGATTTTATTGTTTATATTATATTTTGTGCACATACCACCCAGTAGCCCGAAAGTGAACTTCGTTTTTTTTTATTAACTGCATAGTTTAGAAGGAAAAAATATTGAACTTATTTTGTACAGATGGACCGATTTCGTCCTGTGTCATTCTCGAAAGTTAACGACAATATAAAAACACAAATATTAGCTTGATGAAGACGAATTTTTTTCTAATAAATGTACGCGTGATGAAAAATGAAGCAGCATTGTTTGAAAATTGTGTGTCGAAACAAAATGTTTCTGAAAAATGTCTGAGCTGGTGATATTTTTTAAAAGTTTCTTGATTTGAGACTTTTTTTCCACCTGAGCTAAATCAGCTAGTGTTTCATAACTGGGTGACCTATCAGAACATAATGTTTGCAATATTGTTGTCAATACTGTTGCTGTACCTCAAACACGGGATTTTATAAATGGCCTGAAACTTTCAAATTCGTCGACAGTAAAGCTTATTGAAAAATCAATATTTGAAAAACCTCATTCTCGATTTTTCTTAAAATATCATAACATGTTCCTCGCAGATGATAGAAAAAAAATATTGAAATAGATATTGCATTCTTTTTTTTTCTTGCAGCGACAGTATTACGGGTGGAAGTTCGAGTTTTTCGAGCATGCACTTGGACGCGAAACGCATTATAAATCGGGCTAGAAAAGTGAGCCTGAGCTTCTCAGTCATTTGAATGGGACGATACCGATAGAGGACAAGCAGGTTTAGCACATTGAGGAATATATTCCTGTAAAGGTGCATTGCTGGTGCGCTTCGCTCAGCTTCAATGCTGGATGAGCAATACATAATGACACACCTTGAGACAATGCGTACATATTTGCAGACAATGCGAATAATTGAAATTCTCTAACACCAGCATAGGACCACCGAAGATAGTTCATGAGCACTTGGAATGGCCCCATCCCCTATCTTCCCTCTAAAGCTGAGGAATGTGTTGAACGAGAGCCATGGTGTGCTCAAAACACTGAATTTTTTTCAGATGACTTACAGCAGTGCTTGACAATAGCAAAACACGACCATGATTTGTATCGTTAGGTGAAGTTGACCAAACGCACCGTAAACATAGGCCGGCAACGTGGCAAAAAATATGCACTAAAACAATCTCAAAGTAACGAATGGTCTCTAGGTAATCTCCATTTGCATAGAGCATTTTGACATTGTTCAGCCATATGGTCTTCTACATTACCATTTCAGATGCCGGTTTTGTCACTCCCAAGCGTGAGGGAGGTTCCGTGCTTAGTAAGGCTTTGTTAAACTACATGTTCCGTTAAAATTACCGATTTCTTACCGTTTCCTATAGTTCAAACTCTGATATCGTACATTGGCTGCAAGAGGCGGCGCGCATGAAATTGTTGAGCAGGCGACCGGGAACGAAACGCTAAACCGTGTTCTGGTTAAGGAGGTGGCAGCAGCATTACTAAGTTAAGTCTCAATATTCGTTATATTTTGCTGATTTCTCTCGCGAGCCTATTCCCATTTTAGTGTGCTGAGCCGAAACGTTAAGAACAGGTGACGGCAATAGCTGCCTCATGTAACCGAGGTGAGCAACCGAGATGCCAAAAAGTTGGCGGTCAGTAGCCTCGGCAAATTTAGGTATTTCAGAAGAGTGCGCTTAAAACGGTCATTCCCGTTTACAGAATCTGCTTTTCCTCTGTAAATATGATCCCGTTCAAATGACTCAGAAGCTCAAGTCCAGAAAGCTCGATTTCTCATGTGTTCATTGCCTAAGTGCATGCTCGAAAAGCTGGAACTTCCACCCGTAATATTGTCGCTGCAAATAAATTAATGCAATATCTTTTTGCAAAAGTAATGCAATATCTATCATCAGCGAGGAACGTTTTATAGTATTTTAAGGGAAATCGAATATGCTTTTTTTTGAAGTATTGATTTTTCGTTAGGCTTTACTGTCGACGAAAGTGAAAGTTTGAGGCCGTTTATAAAATTATGTGTTCTAGGTACAGCAATGGTATTGTCCGGAAATTTCGGGAACATTTTGGTGTAAAAGGTCACCAGGTGTAGGAAAAACATCTCAAATCAAGCAACATTTTAAAAAATTTACTTGTTTTGAGACAATTTTCAGAAGCAGTTTGCTTCAAACAATGCTGCTTCATTTTTCATTGCCCGTACATTCATTAGAAAAAAAAATATCGTATTTATCAAGTTAATATCTGTGTGTTTATATTGTCGTCAACTTTCGAGAATGACAAGGGACGAAACTAGCCCCTCTGTAGAAAATAAGTTCAATATTTTTTTCCTCCTAAATTATGCAGTTAATAAAACACACAAAACACAAAATATGTGCACAAAATATAACAATCACATCGAAAATATCATTTTTTGGACCCGTGTCGATTTCTCGTGGAATCACCCTGTTGGCTTTGAAAAGAAGGGTAGCCGCTTTGTAGCTACTGCAACGAAATGTATGTTGTATAGCATCGTTATTGGAGACTGTGAGTTGGAATGCTACGTGGCTTTTCTGTGGGTGTACCTTATTCTCTCGTGTGAGGTCTCGCTGTATAGATTAACTTGTATTAGCGATTCTTCTTTCCTTTCTTTTTTGATTAGTTTTGTGTGTGACAGGGCAAACGGGCACGCGCCATGTATTAGTCAGAAGAGATTGGGAAGGTAAAGAACACGTTTTTAAGTTACATGCTTGACGTAATTCAACTCTAAGTTGCCAGCCAACAAATATAATTCATTACATTACATGTCCCTGCAACATTACCGCAAAGTATACATAAAATAGGGAAAGCATTTTCTCCCCGCCGGGCATTGTAGATTTTGCAGGTGAGGTGTCGCGGTGCTTATCTCGAAGACGCCGTTTTTATTCACACATTTTGATGTGGGCGAAATTCGAGAAGGCTCACGGTTATTCGTATAGATGCACGTTTAAGTTTAAAAAAAAACAACTCAGTTAGTCAAGATTTACCTGATGTTTCCGCTTAAACCGCGGCATACATGTGTCATGATAGTATACATTGTATAGGCAAAACCCTGCAAAGTACTTCAAATAATCCGTCTTCTGAAGTATTTCCTTCGAAAATCATTCGGCCTACCCAAGGATCATTCGCGTTCTGCCACGTTGATATATAGGTTATGGCACTCAACTGCTGACCCGCAGGTCGCGGGATCGAATCCCGCGGCCGCGGCAGGTGCATTTTATATGGAGGCGAAAATGTTTGAGGCCCGTGTGCTCAGATTTAGGTGCACGTTAAAGCATCCCAGGTGGTGGCAATTTCCGCAGCCCTCCATGACGACGTTCTTCATAATCGTATGGTGTTTTGGGGACGTTAAGCCCCATACAATACTTTTATGACTACTTGAACTCAGTCTCGTGAAGTAAAACTCCGACCCCCGCTGTCGTTTTCTTTAGAAAAAATAATGGTTCAGTTAGGGATGACAAATATTTTGGATCAATAAAGAATACATTGTGTCAAAGCGTGCCTTGATCGCCCGTCTGCTTGCAAGTTCCACCGATATCGTTTATGAACGAATAAATTCAGATACGTCGTGCAAACGCAACCGTGGCCATTCTCCGATTCTGGAAATGCGGAACGTGTTCCGCAGCACGCGGTTTCATGCACTTAAAGGACTGCATGACTGGTAGTAGAGCATGGATTACCTCAAATATCGGAAAATGAAGATGGTCGCGGTAAAAGAAGAAGAAAAAAAGCGTGGATAGCAGTAAGTCGCGCAAAGGCTGAGTCACGGCAAAGCTGCCGGGTATACGTTTCATTAAACTTTCTTGTTAACTACGTGTACAGAATGTTTGGACAGTGATTGTGCGCTTGCCGGTTCATGATTATGATAACTTTAAATATCTACGACCCATGGTGAACTCCGACCATAACGACCCTGCTTTGAAGCATCGCAATGAACACGCAAATGAATATGATACATAAAATGCACATAGCGGTTACTACAAAGGAATAAAAAATGCCAGGCCTGTGCGCGCAGCACAGTCACAGCGAAAGCTGGAAGAGCTCTACTTCTATAGAACCGGTTGCAAATCCTTTTAGGAATAGACGCGCGCTTGCAAGGTGCCCTCTGCTCCATTAATTCACTCGATGGCCGATGACGATGAAGAATTTTGGCTGAGCCATTTCTAATGTGTTGGAAGCATGCGACGACCCACTCGTTATGCAATTCAGATTGCGTGAGGCCTGGTTACACAATTCGCATCTTGTGACACCTGGTGGGTATTTTACTCTTCTACTATACATTATATATATATATATATATATATATATAGATAGTTAGATAGATAGATAGATAGATAGATAGATAGATAGATAGACAGATAGATAGATAGATAGATAGATAGATAGATAGATAGATAGATAGATAGATAGATAGATAGATAGATAGATAGATAGATAGATAGATAGATAGATAGATAGATAGATAGATAGATAGATAGATAGATAGATAGATAGATAGATAGATAGATAGATAGAGAGGATGCAGAGTTGAACCACGTTACATTCTGGATATTTTTTTTTTATTTCGTGCGATAGCGATTACGGGCACTGGTGGAGGCGGCGGACAATTACGACACCCTTGTAGTAGGAATCTCTTAATAATAGCTTCCGCTGTGACACCAATTACTAAGGACACAGCTTTGTCGCAAGGGCGAACCATCGCTTGCGATAGCAACGAATTGAAATATTATATGCAGTATATCGCAGACAGCAGACTCCTTCAGCATGCGACCTGACGTAGCTTAACAACACGCTGGCTTAAGGAGGTGGTATTTAATAGCCATTAAATGGTTATAGAGAGTTGATTTGCCTCCTCCTCTCACAGCACTAGGTGGAACCCCTATTCCAGAGCAACGCCGCCCGCGTCCGTTGAACCAGGACCTTTTGGGCCTTGAGGTCCTGACACCTAAGCAGGGCCGCCTCCCAGTTCTCTCTCGGGGGATTGGGGGGGATAGATGGATTTGAGTGCCACACCCATACTATGTGGAAGGTGTCAGCCACCGCTCCACAAAACTGGCATGAGCCATCAAAGGATGAACTGAAATGACTTAAGCAGACGTGGCCTTTCCCGGGAGCGACGTTGACTTCGTGCTGTGTCTGCGGCTTCAATGCAAACTTTGCGATGACAACGCAACGCATACAGGGGCATGAGCCGCGTGCTACTCACGCTAAAGATACGACCACGCCCGGCCTGTTAAGTACGCAGTTTGTGCCAAAGCCACGCTACGTACCCCCCTCCGTGCTCCTTTTTCCTTCTTCGCTTGGACAACAGTGTCCAAAGAAGAGTTTTTTACTGATGCTACGATTAACGCTGTAAATTTTGTGCAGATGATATACGTGAAGGTACGACAAGTTCTTCGCTTACCTTGAAAAATGAAGCTGGAATAGGTGGTATGTGATTATGACGAATAAAATAAATAAAAGTGCATCAACAGCTCGAGCTGACGTTTCGACAAGTAGACCTGTCTTTATCAAAGCTAGAACTGATTGCTTTAGCGCTTGTTTTATTTCGAAAGCAACTATATGGACCCTTTCGGCTGGATTTAGCCGTCGGCGTCGCCGTCACTCAACGTATATATATATATATATATATATATATATATATATATATATATATATATATATATATATATATATATATATATATATATATATATATAAAGATGCAAGAAAGAAAAAAAATGCCGCCGTATCTGCATGTTTCACTGTAAATGTTGTCGAAAGACGATAGTCTTGCCTCTGGAGAGAATGAACAAAACGATTATTTGATGTTCAGCGCGAGCATTTGGTGAATTGTATTGTGGAGGTGTTGCGTTAGAGAGTCTCGATCCGTGCAGCGAAAGGGCATGAGCGCATCGAGGCACGTTAGACACGAGCGCTATCTGGCAGTTATCTTCGAAAACGAAGGAAGGCTTGCGCGTCCGTCTTGGAGGCGATAAGATGTAGAACGCAAAGCGATGGGCAGGTGCCACCACCGTGTCGTCTTAAGGCTGTTTCACATGCTGCGATTGCAGCGAAAAAGAAAAAATCGTTCCGTTCGCTCCAATCGCTCTGTTCGCAACCGTCGCTACGGTTTCGTTTCACATGGACCGCAAACGGTCCGCGATTTTCGCTCTGCGACTGGAGCGGCGAGTTCTTGCCACCGCTCATTGGGACAGACACGAATATAACGTAATAATATGAGCATTATGATATCATGAAGTTACCGTGAACGGTAACGAAGGGCCCGCTTGTTTCGTCATTTAAGAACATCTTCCAGTCTGAATTCATTTTAATATGCACAGCATCGGCCATTACCAAAACAAACACGTAGACTCTATTTCGACGGCTTGGCCGGATCAGCCCTATTTCGACGGGCCCCGACCAAAAATCGCTCCCGCTGCTGTGATCAGAACGAAAATTTCCAACATGTTGGAAGCTCGCCGCGGGCCGCTGCGGTGGGAGCGAACTGCCCTTTTTTTTTTTTCGCTGCGAGTGAATTCGCAACCGACCCGATACTCTAAGCCAGGACCTACGCCTTTTGTTGGCGTCATACCGTGACGTTTTTTTATTTCGCTTCACCCAAACTTGGCCAAACATCTTTGGTGACCCATCGAATTGACACCATGGACACAAGACCCATTCATCGCCGCCCTTACCATGTCTCGGCGACTGAGAGAAGCGTCATTCAAACGAAAAATGACAGGATGCTCTATAAGGACATCTTCAAGCCCTCCGGGGTCACACGCAGTACTTGTAAAAAAGAAAGACAACACCTGGCGGTGCTACGTTGATTACCGGTACCTCAGTAAGATCACCAATAAAGACGTCTACCCTTTGCCGAGATTAGACGACGCCCTTGATTCCCTTCATGGCTCACGGTACTTTTCTTTCGTCGGCCTTCGTTCAAGCTTTTAACCAGTGGCGGTCGATGAAAGTTATCGGCACTTTTGTGTCATGCTACTTTTCGTGTCATGTGAAACGGCCTTTAGCAAAGCGTTGGAAACACTTGCCTTTTTGAGCATCGCGTTACATTGTCAGCGCAGCGTCATGAACACTACGGTACTTGGGATTACTTATGTATGCCTTCTCTAGTATAAAGACACACATACAAAATATTGACGTGTTGTTATGGTGGCTCAGATATGCGCAATAATTGCCTTTTCATTCACAATCGCACAAGTATGAACGCTGAACCTAGAGCAATATTGGTGGGGGCAGCGGATGGGGTTGGCCGTTAGGGGTATCTCTTGGGGCCGTTTGGCTATCGTTATGGGGGACAAACAGACAGACAGAAAGACAGACCAAAATTTTTGCGTCGAAGTACCCCATGAAAGACTATCGTCTTAAAAAAAAATCAGAGAAAGACTCCGGCGCGCGGAATCGAACTCGGGTCCTCTGCATCGTAAGGACGAGGCGTTAACTACTGAGCCACCGAGGAGCACGTTCTTCAACCTTCAAACGGCAAGCTATGTATAGCTACCACTTACCGCTGCAGACGGGCATCTCGGGGGAAATTTTCGTGTTTTCAGCATTACCAGCAAGAAGGAGCAATAAGCGTGCGCCGCCACATCGTGCCGTGGCGCGCTCTCATCCTCCACGCGTACTTTGCCCCGCTTAGAGGAGGAGGGCGACGCTCCCTAGCGCGCCCTTATCTCGCGGTGAGGAGAATCGTACGTATTGGCTGGCCTCGGACTTTACCTGGAACGATTCTGTGGTAGTTACCGGGTGCAGAAAGGTCACTGTAATAATTGCAGTCTTCGTTTGCGAAAAGTGCGCGCTTTTCAGACGCAGCTAAGTAACAACGTTGACGCTTATTCGCGTGCATCTGTACCTGTGAGCATATAGTTTCCTAAGATTAACTAGAGGGGAGTCAGGCGCTGCAATCGTTCAGCGACCATGGGAATGATGGGTAGTACACACATTAGCCTAGTCTTCGTACATGTGGGTGGCGAATCGTGCTTGGGGCTTCGTTTATTGCTGGTTACGGTTTTGTTTTGAATGAAAGAACGAACCCTTTTAAACTCTGTGACCCGAAATAAGGTTGTGAAGGGCAAACGCTGAACATTCGCTCATTTTTTTTTTTCGTGAAAAAACAGCTCCAAGCCACACGAGCACACACGAAGCCAGAAGCAAGCCAGAAGTACGAAAATTAGGCAAATGTGTGTACTACCCATCACGCCCATGCCCGCTGAAGCGCCGTGCGTTGCAGCTCCCATAGATACTTGCGCCAGAGTTCCCTCTAGTGTATATTAGGAAACTCGATGCCTGTGAGTACGTTTCGTGCGTCATTTGTGCGTGAGAAACGCGGGACACGTTTCTATCTGCTCTCCAGTCAGCGCGTGACCTTCCAATTCGTTGCTATCGCGTTCCTTGCTTCGCCATTGTGGCAAAGCTGTGACTTTTTATTTTCATTGCTGGTTGCCATCTTTCCATTCTGGCATTTTATAGATTGATGGGAGTAATTATGATTTCAGACGAGAAAATTGTTTTTCTTAGTTTTTGTTTCCATAATCCGTGCAGATGCGTTGATTCCTTGCTCAACTATAGTGTAATGCAGGTAAATTAATAACTGGAAGCGTTTTTATGGGTATAATTCTTAGTCAAGATGCTGGGAGGCGACATAAAAAGTTGCATTGAAATCGCACTCGTGCACAAGTTGATTTGTGTGGTTCGAAAAAAAAAAAAAGCGTCGAACTTTCTGTTTACTCAAGCTGTTATACGTTGCTTTCCAGTCGATCGCTGCGTGTGTATATATATATACAGCAGATGCCTCGTCGCCGCTGACCGCTGCGGTGTATAGCGGCGGTCGTGGCTGCTTCCCTTTGTTACACGGTGGTGTATTGGTGGGGCAATAGAAGGCCTCTTGCAGGGCAGCAAGAAAGCCGACATATTGATGTGCACATTAGGAAACTTCTGGTTTTGCGAAAAATTGATGCCATTCAGGTGTTTCGTCTAGCGCAAGATGCTGACGAACGCTTGAAAGATGTGCCAATGTCGCCCAAAAGCAGTGCATTTGGGAAGACCGCAGTTTACAACAAAGCTCTACGTATACGCTTGTCTTAGACGTGTATTTAAGGAGACTCTGCAACTCTCAGCTCCGCTGGTCACCCACCATTCAACGAGTTCAATAATGTCTAGCATTGTAGTATACCACTAAAACCAACGAAATGCGGGAGGCTTCCATCAGTGGAGATATCGAGCTCACATTCAGTGCGCATGCGTGAATTTTTTTTTCCGCCCGCAGAAATAGTCAGTTGCTGGAAGTAGGCCAACGAGCAAAGACATGTGATGAGCGCTTGTGCAAAAGTAAGTTGGAAAATCACGGAACGGCATGTGCGATGACATTGCATCAGATTTTGCCAAAACCTCTGCGATACAGAAGCGGGAACCATCGACCAGATTCAACAGGGTCTCGGTGACTATAGCATCGGCAGCTCTCGTGGACAGAGGACTGGTACAGCCTCTTCATGAACGCGCCCATGCATTCAGTGGGCAATGAACCGCGTTCAGGCTGCATGACGACACGAAGCGCGAACTTTCGTCATGGAGGGCCGTCTTGTAAAAAAAAAAAAAAAAAACCAAGGACTGGCCCATGAGACCGGTGTAGGTCTGGATCCGTGCATTCAGTTTTGGCTGAGGACTTGGACACGAGAATTTCGTGATCAAAATTCATACAAAGACTGCTAATATTGATGAAGAAAATACACGATCCGGAAGTACCGTGAAACCCGAGTACGCTGAACTCGAGTAAATCTAACTGCCTCATATCGACCTGTTTCTCGAACATCAGGATTCCTTAATGTCAGTAAATGTGCGGCTACATGGAACAAAATAGCTGGAGCGCCCCGAGAAGTAGACTTTTTCTCACTTAAGGTTTGATTTTTTTTTTCGTAAGCACGCTTTCCCGAATTCATTCGGGATTGTCATGATGCCAAGGCACACAGAGGCTTTAGGCGCCCGACGTGTACGCACATCTCCGTATGTAGTTAGAGAGGCGCTGTCTACATCAGTAATGTAGCGCCTCGCACATGACTCGATTCCTCATATAACGCATGCCTCCAACAGCAATGCGCGAAAATAAAAAAAAAACGCGTATTGCTTTGAAATTGCCTTCCTTGCATTGTCGTTAAGTAGTGCCGTGAAGTAAAACTGCGCACGGATGTTTGCATTGAGCATGTGGCCGATTGTTTCAAAATTTCATGTCCAATTCTACGGTATATCGAACCAAGTGATGGGGTGCATTTGATTCTCGGGTTTTGACTGGTATCGCAAGACATGGTGCATAATGCCAACAGTGGCTCCCCGCTTTCCTGATATTGCTCCGCGCGACATTTGACTGAATGTTGCTCGAAGCTGCAAACTGTGAAATTACTTGACTAAGTAACAATCATGACGTGCATTAGTCGCTGTCAAATCGCTTTGAATTTTGCGGAGAGCGGTTGTGTGGTGTGGGCAGAGCAACGGGAACTTCGCCTAACCTTGTGGTTGTTGAGTTCGAGTTTTCTTCTCTCCATAAACACAGCGTTTATATTACCATCAAACGATATATATGTTAACCCTGGGGGGTTTGCAAAACTCATTGCTCAGGAACACTGACCTTAGAGGCTTCGTGCGATTTTAGATTCAGAATTTTTTATTGGTGCGAATACAAGAGTGTTACATGTGTTTGTTGTTACAATGTTACAAGTGATTGCTTAGCTATTGACCACTTGTACGAGTGCGGCTGAAAGAGGTTTCAGCGACGGTCTATTCCAGTATTGCTTTGCCCACAGTTTCTTATATACTTGCGTTCTAGGAAAAAGTGGAAGCACTCTAAAGCACTTGTATGCTCGAAAAAAATGGTTCTAGAGGCCATCTATCACATCAGTCGTATGTTTGGTTTGTATTCGCTCACTCGTGTGTTATAAAAAAACACCAAAGAAGTATTCATCGCGGTTGAGCCGAGGCGTATTCGCAAGATTTCGGTATAAGGAAGCATTGATTTCGTCAAGTCTGCACATGGCTTTGAGGACATGCCATGACATATCAAGCCGAAGCGTCCGAATCCCGTCTTCGCCTTCGAGAACTTCCATTTCTCGGGGACACCTCATTTTTCTAGAGGTTCGAGAGTATCAGCGTCCTGTAAGGGTGGCATGTTGGTACATTCTCATCATATTCCCCTACTAGTTTGTTGTAATCGTGGTAGCGCACTTTATATTCTCGTAATCAAGGCAACTGCGCCGTACGAGGTCGGCGAGCACGCTGCGACTTTTCAGTTCCGCAACCGGTTAGCTCTCGTCAATACGGAGCTTTAGAATACCGTTTACAAGCGCTGTGGCCGTTGTGGACGCCATATGAGTTTTAGAATAGTGTTTGGCATTCTGCAAACCGCAACGCACGATTGCAGCGGCACCGTAGCCTCGAATCTGGTGTTTGCGGGCCACATGCGGGCCGCGATCGCCGCACGCAATTTCGGATTTTCTGCGTGTGGGACGGGAACGCCGACTCGCGTTACGACGCATGCGCCGTGGCAGCGACCGCACCGCAAGAGCTCGCGGAGCGCTACTCTAAAACTCCCTATTTCCTTCGCATATCACGGGTCCCGATCGACGCTACATCGCAGGGGAAGGAAGTAACCCCGCGGTCTCCACACTGTCGTCACCGCCGGCACGCGTTGCCGCTCTTACGCAAACAGCGGGGACGCCGTTCCCTTAACCCCATAACAAATTGTCGCTCTTCCCGCTGCCAGCCGAGTTACGGGAGCAGCGTGCGCGATGCGGATGCCAGTGGCCTCAGTATCTATCAAACGGGGGGTCTCTATGCATATATGTTCACGCCGAGGAAGAAAACGGGAGAAAACGAGCGCAGTGCACACACGCGCCCGTAACGTTTGTTTATATATATTCGGGGTCACTGGTGCGTTCCCCGTTCGGGAGTTTTTAAAACGAAGGGAGAGAGACCGCAAGAACAATGACTGTGTGGCCAACGACGCGCGAGGACGGGTGTGTGTGCATGCGTGTATGGGGCGCCGCGGTAGTGGTGGGGTTGTGGTCGGGAGTTGTTTTTTTTACTCCTTTTTCCCCCTATCCTTGCCAGAGGAGCGTGAGTGCGGCGCTTCCGTCGGCGGCAGCGCGAAGGCGCAACGCCGCACGGTCCCCATTACGCCCGGGAAAGGCTTTCCTTCCTCTCTTCTGGGTGCTTGCGGATGCGTTATGTAAGGGAATCCATTAACGTAGAGGGAGGAGGGTGCCCAAGAAGCAAACGCACCAGGAAAGGAGTGAAGAGGAACCCCTTTTGGGGGGAGAAGTTGGTCACCCCTTTCTTCCCCGTGCCGTCGCTGGCTTTCTCCTCGCTCTTTCTCGCGTGGGGTTTTCTTTCTCCCTTCGGCATCTTGCAGTGGGGCTGAGTGGGAGAAAGGAAAGGCGAGCGCCTTTCCCGGTATCCCTAATTGCATTTCCAGAGCCACGGCTCATTTGCTACGAGCGCTGCGCCGGGCCGGTTTCTTTCCTTTATTAACCTTCCCTTTTCTCCCTTCTACACCGCCAAGCACACGCGCGCCGAGAGTGTACTAATTACGCTCCGATAGCAGGGAAGAAGAAGGGAGAGCCGCGGGTGTGCTAAGTGCAGTCGCCTGTAATGGGGATGCATCCTCCCGTCCACCCTCCGTCGTCGTTGCGGCAGCGGTGGCAGAACCCACGTGACGCGCGGCCGGCCGAGAAGGTTCCGCCCCGTCGGCGCTTCTCCCTTTGATGTGCGCTGCTCTTCGATCCTGCACTCTCCTCCAATCACAGCGGTGGCGGCGTCTCGACCGTGTTGCGCGCGAGGTGGGCCGTCGTGTCGGGGAGCGCCTGTGATCTCGGGCGACGCGTATGAACATTATTGTTTCATAACTTTCCTCCGAAGATCACTCGTAAGAGCGGTGGCGCTTGTGTGTAAGGGAGCGGCTAGAATGGTCGCGCCCAGAGGGGTATGTGCTTGGATTGGCCTTAGCTTTGTCCAGTTCTGGCTTCCAATGGCTTGCGATTGCGGTAATCGGTTGTTTCCAGAGAAACGTTGCGCTGTATGCGCAGCTACTGCTGCTCGTGAGGCAGGTGCGCATATGTAGCGTTTTCCTATTCTGCTTTGGTGAGACTCTGGGTATAGTTTAAAGATAGTTTCGGAATAAACGTCACAATCACTGTATACGGATTGCGTTGTGCTTGTCTCCTTGGTTGCCTCGTCACGTGTCGTCCTCTACTTTATTTATTTTCATTAAAAATTGTTTTCTTATTAAGAAGTTTGATGTGGTTTCAACTTCGATGCACCGTAATAAGTCAACTTGTTGGCTAGTTGGTTGAACACTTTGAATAAGGGAACAGTGCGATGAAAATGCAGACGAAGCAGAAAAACAAGAAATACAACGCACGAAAGCTGTTACGCGAATATCTCGTAGACGTGTAGTCGACAGTCAGGGCTGCGCCAGGCGTCCAGTTGGAAATGAGAGCGTTGCGTGAAATGATTGCCCTGAGGCACACTACACGCACAAGGCGAGGTGCGAAATATGGCATAACAAACAACATATACATATAATTCAGGCTGCGTGCGCAGTGTGAAACGCTGCACTCATAGGTAGTGAGGGTGTACGTCTGATGTTCACGTAGCAACTTCTTTATTTACTTATATGCTGGTGAGGCTTGCCAGGGGCTTGACGAAGCAATTGTCTACTGCGTTATCCTGTAAGAAAAACTGGGAGTTTCTTTTTTTTTAGTGGATGTTACAGTATACAATATTAAATTGCGTGTGTCGTTGTGTATGATTTATTATGTTCGTGGTTGGACTAAGTATTGGCCTCTTGTTAGCCACAATCGAAAATCTAAGCAAGGTCGGCTGAACACGACCACCCATCGCGCGGACTGTGACAGGCGGGAAATGGCTTGTTCCGTTTTGGTCCACTGCGAAAAAGGAAGCAATTGGTTGCAAGTACATCCGGGAACTTTTACTTTTACCCTAAAGTTGGCATTGCCCGCGTTTCGTGCTGTGATGCGCCGGAGAGGTCATGTCGTGCCTTGCCTTTGCCATTGCATCGGACGTGGTAGCTCCCCTCGCCCTATCGTGCTGGTACGCACACACGCACCCCGTTTTCGGAGAATGTACACGTTGCGAAATGGAGCAAGTGTTTTGTCAATAAAATTTGTAGGTCCTCTTTTTACGTGTCAACGCTTCCGTCTCGCCGCCCGATCCCGCGTCACTTTCCCGCACAACATGTTGCAATTCTCATTCAGTGTGCCCCTGCCTCCTCGCTTTGGTGGGGCGATTTATTTGGTCGGTTGTGGGGTTTCACACTGCGCGCTCGTTCTTCTTCGCAGCTCGTGGGGCGAGGGCCTGTTCCTGATGCTGGAGACTGCGCTGATCGCGGCGCTGGTGATGCGCTACCGGGGCCAGACGAGCCGCGTGGTGGGCTTCACGGCCTCTTACACCTGCCTGCTGGCCATGCTGATGATGAAGGTGGTGCCCGTGCCCGTGCTCTGGTCGGCGCAGCTGGTCAGCCTGCCCGTCATCATCTGCGGAAAGGTCGGTCGCACGGTCACATCATGGCAACTCGCGCTTTCGTGTATTATCGCTTTCCCCGAGTGAAATACACCACTAAACGAAAGTGCCATCTGTTTGAGCTGGTAGATATCGCTGCAGTTCGTACGAGAACTGGCTTTTCAGAGTGTGTTCCTTTCAAGTGACAGAAGGAGTATACCTGCGTGCGGCGGCGTGTTCTATGCAAGATGCGTCGCTGTCTCTTCTTTAATGCTTTCGACGGAACAAACTTGGAGAACGTTCGGGCGATCGATTTTTGCGGAGACTTGGGGCCAGTTGTTAAACTGCCATCGTCAGTAGTTGTGAAATTTAATTAAGGGCTTTAATAAATATGGTATAAGACAGTGCTTGACAACGAATAGCAATACACGAGTAACGAAAAGAAGACAAGACCTACACCGCACTCTCAACTGAAGTTTTATTATCATTATAATCATCAAAAACTTTCCTTGCATGCCTCCTGTATCGGTCGCGCAAAACAAAAAACAACAAAAGATCGCACATGTGTTAAGTAAACCAAGTCAAGATGATAGCAAAACAAGAGACACAGCATAGAGGAAACGGACAAAGCAGAATTACGAGACTATACCAAATTAATTATTTGGTGTAATAATTATATAGCGAGTGCACGCAGTTCAAATCTGTCGTTTCGTTCAAGGCGTTCGACTTGCCCTCGTGAGGCACGGGCGTGCATTTGCGATGTTTTTATTCGTGCTACGAGACGGCAAACTCGGAGCGTGCGTTAAGCCATTCCCGAACGTATACTATACAGACGGCATTGCAACCGAGAGTCATCGTTTATCGCTTCGGGAGCTGATCGCCAGTCGGCCGAGCATCGCTCGCTACATGCGCCTTTCGTCTCGCGGGTGGCCACGCCTGTTAACGCGCCAGCGAGCGCGTGCCTCGAGCTAATTGCGTACGGGGCTGTGCATGCGCGGATCCCATCCAAGGGGCCTTGGTGCAAGCGGCTGCAGAGCGTCTGTGCGGCTGCCGGCGCGGCAGGCACCCCATCCTCGCGTGGCTATCGTCGGGCGGCCAAGATGGAGAAATGAGCCGGACTCGGTCCTATACAAGCACTCGCCGTGTGCGCCGCCCGTGTTCTGAAACTACGCGGTTGTGTTTTCGTTGAAGGCGTCTGCACGCGTCACATGATGATATCCCCCCTTCCTCCTCCTCCTCCTCCCACATCACAAACTTCGGTCGTTAGGGAAGTGCACGCTGTGAGATCACTGGTCGAGTTTACATATGTGGGTGCAAGTGTAAATGGAATGTATACGTGTATCATGGCCTTCTAATTATAACCATAACATTAAGACCCGTATTCACCTTACGTTTTCATAAAGTTATTTTTTACGTGCGTTATAAGGGCACAGAATTGGTAGCAAGGTAAAAAAGATGTAACTGCAAGATTTATCTGTGAATAATTATATACTTCGTTTATCAAACCCGCTAAAGGCTTCAAACGGATGAGGGAAACGCGATTTCAGGGTAAAGTTGGTTTGTGATTACGGGTGTCTATTAAAATTCATGGTTCATTCTAGGCTTCATTTTGGTGTACTCCCTAAATGGCGGTGGC
Source organism: Rhipicephalus microplus (assembly GCF_043290135.1). Classification (NCBI taxonomy): domain Eukaryota; kingdom Metazoa; phylum Arthropoda; class Arachnida; order Ixodida; family Ixodidae; genus Rhipicephalus; species Rhipicephalus microplus. Next base: position 97,909,865 of record NC_134700.1, on the reverse strand, counting down.
TCGTTAAGATGGACTCTTGTAGTTATGCACCGTTTATTGTATATCAGTCAGTTTGTGGTGTGGGAGTTTGTGCATATTGAAATGCAGCCTTGGTGCAAAACACTGCACGGGAAAAAACGAAGGACAGAAAGAGCGCTTTCCGTCAGTCTTCATTCTCTTCGTGTAGCTTTTTTTTTTCGCGTATACTACATATCGATTGGCTCAACATGTTGTTGATATCACTGAGGTCTTCTTAGGAACAGCGTATATTTACACAATATACGTCCCTGTGCTTCCTTGCTCCTACACAATATACGAAATAATATGCGTGTATTCACGACGTGAAATGAAACCTTTAATATTGCAGCACTTTTCGTGCTCATGAATAAGTTGCATGTCAATTATTGGGTTACGCACGTAGAAATAACGTTTAGAACGGCAACGCTTAAGGTGACGGCATTTTAACAGGTCCGCAATATAGGAAAGAAACTGTTACCAGTCGTCCTGACCAGAGTTTTGCGTTCGTGCCGTGTAAACTTGGACTAAAATCGGAGACTCCCCAAATAGTAAGGGTAATCTTATCCTTGTCCCGTGTGCTATCGTACCGGTGTTTTTTGGAAGAGTATACATATACCTTGGGTACGTACAGGCTGTGCATACACTTATCAATGTACAAGTACTCAGGCAATGTCTTCTCTATTGTTTGTCCACGCTGTGCTTTGTTATCGAAATATACACATAAATGAATAACAGACGTTTTCCAGTGGTTGTCCAACTGCGGCGCCATTTTTTTTATTCCTGTAAACCCTCTTAATTGCGTCTGTACTATTACTTGTTCTAGCTGTTTTGTTTATACTATTAGAAGCATTTCCTGGTTTCGCATTAATAAGAATACGCACAAAAAAAGTTGCACACTTACTTTGCACTACACTCGAGGCGATACCAAAGTTGATTTTTTTTCAGCTCTGAACCTGCACCCATAAAGGCTGTTTTTTCTTGTTTTGATCAGCTTGAAAATGGCCTTTTCTTCTATTTCAAAGATTGCTGAAAATTTTAAACTGCGTGGAAGACCACTGCGTTTCGTTTTACTCGCCGTATCTGTCTAAAGCGCCTCCCTTGAAATGCGGTGCTGCACTTTATCGAAAACGTGCCGCCGTGTGCATCCAAGAACGGACCACCGCTCGTGTATTGTATACAGCGGCCGGCCCGGAGGTGTCTTTCGTATTAAGCGCGCATTAGGGCTTATTAACCTCGACAACGGCCGTCTTGGAATTTCTGTACTCTGGGCGAGTCCCTGCCGCGACAGCGTGCAGCGCGAGCCTGTCGGTGTTAAGTTCGCCCACTAATTCCCGTTGACACCTCCGCCTATAGACTGTGTCTCTCAACGGGTAGCTATCGACAGCCTATACATGTAATATAGGCCTGCGATAAAGCGTTTCCGCATGCGGAACGCTCTTACGCCATTCGAGGCGGTGCGTGCCAGTTTGTACTATATTATATGTATAGCGTATACTAGATTGCCTAATCACCATCGTGAGGACGCTGATCTAGAAAGCCAGCCGTTCTCCCTCCCCTTCGAGGCAATTAAACGCCGATCCATTAATTATTACCGTACCGGTAGTGTAGCGTGGCGGGCGAGGCGTGTCCGCTTCTCCGCCGGGCCCTGCCTGTCTGCGCGCCGGCGGAATTGGCTCGGCGCCGCCGCCTCGGGCTATGGTGATCTATGGGCGATCGCTGCCGTGCGCGCATGCGCCTGCTTCGGTTCATCTATGCATGGTGTGTACGCGTTCAACTGTTTTCCCGATTCTGCTGAGCAGATCCTACACCTGTTCAAAGGGAGACGAAATCCGAGCCTCACACTACTTTAGACGGTCACGAGACCCTGTCCAAAGCACGCGAGTGTGTTTTCACCCGTGTTGACTTTGGCCACTCACAACATGTGCATGGCCTGCAGTTCTCTAATAATACGGTGGGAATAGAATACCGCAGTAATATTCGATAAAGAAAAAATGACATTCGACTGGCTGGTAGAATACCGTCTAGCTTACATGAAGTTGGTGGAGGGTAAATGATAATCCCGTTTATATTATTTCCTGCGCAGGTATAGTGCCTTCATCTCTATTTAAGCGGTTGTTAATATGAAGTTAGTGAAAAGTTCGACCGCATTCGGTACGGCTTGGTAGTGCCAGTAATCAAATAGAGGAGCGGTAATGTTCAAACGCACACGTTGCTTGAAAACAAGTGTAACTGATACCAAAAAAATAAATTTATTTTTCTAAACTGAGAGAGGAGATATGTATACACGTTGCCCGAAGAATTTACTGGCATGCACGCTCTATCCACGCACTCGTCAAGATATACCAAAAAAACGAACTGATATATTTCTCAGCTTCTAAAGAAAAGCAAAATAAAATCTGCACCCTGGACCGTATACAGTCGAACCTGTATTTAAAGAAGTTCAGTGTAACGAAAATATCGATATAACGAAGTATTTTACTTCTCAGAACTGTTGTTCACAGATCACCATGTATTTTGGCGCTGAATGTCGGTGCTTGTCTGCGATCTCAGTATTGCGAACTCTCATTGCTGCCCCTGAAAAGACGGAGATGCTGAATTGGTATACTTGTGCGGGGATCCAGTGGTGAAGGGTCTGCTTAAACTTGCTGTAGAACGATTGAATAGTTTTGATCTTTTTTTTTTTTATTTCGTGCCTATCAACGTTGCGCGTTCATCGAAGCTAGTGGAAACCAGGTGGTTCATTTCGGTGATCATGATAGCGTCGGCGTGGCACACTGCTGCGTCCAACACTCGAGGTTTTAATGACTAGCCGCGGTGACAGAGCAGGCATGATAGCTTCGCATACTCCACATTGCCATATATACCTTGCATGTCGCTATGGTCCACGTGTGTCGTTCGGCCGCCGTGAAGAGGTCTTCGCCGGAGTATCATCAAACCAGGCTTGTCGGATTTCAGATATCAGTTAATTTTATTTTTATTTCAATGACTGTATGGTTTCGTACGGCCGTACTGTTTAAACAATTCTGCGAGCTCCTGCCGTGAAAAAAGAAACAGCAATTTGCGACTACATTTTGTTCAAAAATGTCTTATTTTGTGTTAACTACATTCCAGTATAGTCAAATTAATCGCCGATCTTATTGACTTCGTTTCAACTGTAGTTGACATGAGGGACGTTGTCATCCTACCAATGAGGTCTTAGCGTATTTAATCCAATTCAACGTTCAGGTGGCCCAGTTGAATCATTGGCCTGCAGACCAAATTTTGTATGCGTGGTGGTGACCATGAACATGAGAAGTTGCCCCATCTTCGAAGCATGTTTCGCATACACACAGTCAGCGTATGCAACGAAATGGACATTTGTTTTAATAAAGTTAACCTCGGTGCCCAGCTGTGCAACGCATGCGGCATGAGTTAAAAGGAAAAGTAAATAAAACTCGGAGGCTCGGTATTTGTTCTCGAATGAAAAAAAAAAACGGTGTTGGTTGCGTATGGCACGTCTACAAATTACCAGTCTGAGTGTAGTGAATGAAGACTGCGCCATTATCGTAATCTGGTTTGAGACAAAGACGGTCGCGTCACTCACTCGTCATATAGGAGGGATCGAAGTATAGTAAATAGCATTGACCACCGACACTGCTCTCCTGTTGCGCCTAACGAAGGAGGTGACCACTTCGCGTTCTGCGTGTCAATTGATCGATCAATCAATCAACAAATGAAATTTTATTTTTGTTGAGAAATATTAGGTTAACGAAAAAAACTGAAATGTTGTGGCATGACAAAGCACTGGCCCCCTACAAAGTCCAGCTGCCCAATGAGCCACCGTACAAAAAAAGTCAGTGTCCTGGAAATAAAACGAATTTGAATTAAGTACGCTTTAACAGTAAGAGGTAAATATAGCGAAAGCTAGGAAAGGCATGCGGAAACATATAGCTCCGAATGACAGCCATACGATAATTGCACCTTGGAAACCACTGACATCTAATTAGGCACTCCGTGACCACTTCAGGGGCTCTGCGAACCATGCATGTGTAGCCGCGTGCAGTACTCACGCATTGAAACACAAAAAATACAGCATTGCTCGTGCATTCGTTGCCAGCGTCTTCAGTGCGTGTCGTATACCGCCGTAATTTTAGCGTTTTACCTTTACGTCGGAGCCAACCTTACCTTTAGCGGCCTAGAGTTACGGCATATGGCTCCTAAGGGCCCCCCCTACAGCCGCACCGCGCGTGGCGGGACACCTGCCGCACGCAATCGGAGGGCGAAAGACCGCATCGGCGACGCCTTTCACCTTTAGCTTGCTTGCGGCAGGTGTCCTGTTACGTTCGGTGCGGCTTTGCGGATGGCGCGTTTAGTGACTCTTAAAAAGCCATATACAGTAAATGCTGTCTGAATGCATACAGTAACTCTACAGCGGCCAGTTTGGCAGCGACATCACGTAATTATCACTAGCAGTTGCTCGAAGCATGCAGTCGCTATGCTATAAGAAAACATTGTTGTGTTTCAGTCAGTAAGTACTGTGCTTGCGAAATTCTTGTCAAGTGAAGGCGCTATGGTCCTTTGATTTTATGTCACGCGTACCCGCTGTTCTATATGTCCAGTTAACAACGTTACCTCACATCCTGCTGAGGATCACTGTTTGGCAGACCATCGCGTCGTAAAAACGCATCACCATAACATCATGTCGGATGCGCTTTCATACCGTGCATGGTTTCTCCAAAAGACAGGTGGGGCGAAGGAACAAGCCAGACGCTTGCTGATTGCCTTCCTCGGATGCAGTGAATCGTTTACTTACGTGAAGTGAAACCATGAAACCTCTCAATGGATTCTGGACGTCAGCTTGTATGAAGCGTCGCCGCCCTGCGTTCTCTCCTCACCCTATATCGTTTAGGACTGCATCCGCGTTTGGCATTAAAAGGCTATGCTTATGAAGGTGGGAAAACAGGCAGATGGGAAGCGATGTGAAGACGTCTCAGGAAAAAAGATGATCAGAAAGCGCAACGTTCATTCATTATTCTATTGTCCATATTTCCGTGCTGGGCCGCAGCGTGATGCTCTTCGTCCTTCACATTTGTTTGCTCCTTGTCATTTGGCGCTGCGAGACTCGATCGCTGAACGAATCCGAAACGTGTATCCGTGGACTGTGCTCTGTATCGGGAAAATGTGTCCACGGTGCTTGTCAGCTCCAGCTGCCTTTGTTATGGTGCCTTTCGGTGTTATTCAGCATTCCGCATCTTGACATTCGGAGATGCGTCGAAATTTCGAGCCCGCGCGTCACTTTCCAGTTACGTGCGCTGCGCGTTGCTCTTAATTCTGTTCGCCTAAGCCTTCTTGGAAGGCCGTCTAGATCGGTTGTTTTGCTCGCCAACGGAGGGATTTCGTTCGCGTTTTTGCATATGCTTACCGCGAGCACTATGACCCCGCGTCGCCTCGCGCTGGACGGCCTGGGCAACTGTCACCGCCGCCGGATGTGTCCCAGCGGTATAATCTCTGAGCGAGAAAGTTGCGGCGGCGGCACCAACCGACTCCGAAACGCCTGTCTGTCGCTCGACCGCACCCTGCAGCGGCGATTTTCGCTTCTTTGCGTATTTCTGTTATTGCGTACCGCGACGCATCCGCGCCCGCTCGCGATGATCCTCCGCAATCTGCGACAGGAGGGCGACGCCGTGACGAATCCCGGAAAACCTGTCGCGGCGGCCTCGTTAGGCCCAGCGCAACGGCGGCGGTCTGTACAGGACGACGATGATGCTGTAGCGGTGGGCGGGTGACGAGCCGCCATGCGGCTCGAAAGCACGAGAGCGCGCAGGAAGGTTTGAAGCAAGGACGAAAGGATCGGTTCGGCTCGCGCGACCTTGACGCGTGACATCGGGCCCTGCGCGTGTGACTGCAACCGCGGTGGCATCGGCGAACGAGTCTCCAAAAGGGACACCGCGCTGCCTAGGGAGGTCAAAGGTGGCGGGGGCGCGCGCGCTGCTTGTCTCCTGTTCCATCGGTTCGGTGCCTGCGCCCGGAGAGCGAGGCGCGGTCGGAAGAAGCCGAACCCTTGCCGCGAGTTGGACCTACCTTGGACGTGGGATTAAATGCGACGACCGTGCTGCTCTCCGCGCCTTGTCAATCAAGCGGCAATTTCTTCCCCCACCCGCTTGTGTCTTTTGTTTTGGCTCGTCGGCCAGTGGCGTGTCGTTGTCGCGCTGTTTCCCTGACTCATCGTGGTCAGTCGGTGCGTCTCTGTGCGCAGCGACGCCTTCTCTCCTGCAGCGCGCGCACGCCCGACCGCTGCTTGACTGCGCGTCCCCGTGGTCCTCGGATTAGCCAGCTGATCTGACGCGTTGGGTCGCCCCCCTGCGGTAGGATGAGAGCGTCTGGCAGGCCGATGGAACCGCTTGATGATCTCCCCCTTCTCTACCCCTCTTCAGCCGTAGTGGGAGGCGATCGTGGCCATCGGCTTTGGCTCGCTTACGCCTCGTTTCTCGGCCCCGAGTGGACCTCTCGCGCTTCACTGGGCAGTCTGCAGCAGCAGTCTTTGTTTCCAGGCTAGGGTGGCCTCTACGCGGGCTCGTGGTCCATTCCTCGTAGCAATCCTGTCGGTGACCATTCGAGTGATTGCAAAATGGACTTTTCTAAAAGTTCTCTCGGAAGTGAATTTCCAGTTTCCCCTGATGGCATGTACTGACGGCGATGCCACGTAACGTGGCGTCAGTGACGAATTCCTTTAAAATTAACGTTCCGAAGAATGATAAGGTGCCTTTAACAAAGATAAATTAATCCATCGAATCGTCGGCCAGCCTGCCCGAGGCACTTTATGACTGCTAATACAACCGTCCTCCTACAACCATCCGCGGCAGAAGTGTGCGTGGAGAGGCAGGCACTCATGTACCAAATCGCATAGGTCGACGCAGAGTTCTTCTGGATCGAGTAGCGCAGGGATGGCTGAATCCAGAACGTGGCTCAGGGGCGGTGTCGTTCAGCGGTTGCTCTACGTGGGCCGGTTTTGGTTGGTCCACGGATATAACTTCGGATCGTCCACGAATTTTAATGGTTAAAAGTTTTGCGTTTGTGATGAAGTACTTTGAATGGGCCGCCGCATGGTGGCAGGAAGGGGTTTTTCACCGTGTCATGTCGTTGGAAAACGTGGTTGTAATCTTTAGAGATGTACACAGGAGTAGCATGCTTTACGCAAGTCGATGTGAAACGGAGGCTGTCAAGTGTGACACGTAGTGTAGAGAATTGGGCAAGCTCTCAATTTCCCATGCTCTTGAGTGTGCATCCGAGTGCTAGGGTCCTGTCTGACAGAGCACATCTGCCTTTTGCATAATTGAAGTAAATAGCGTAATTTATTTGAAAAAAAGTGTTCATTTTTGCTTGCTTATAAAAGCTGTCCCGGAAGGGGAAGGGTGGTTTCGTAGACAATGTGTTTCCGTAGTCACTTTATGTCACTTTTTAGTGTTGTGCGCATGCCAAGGAGCACAAGTGGTAGTATGATTCGGTCCACAGAAATGGTTATCTGCATGCAGTTATGGAAGATTTCAGCTGTCTCTGCATTCACTTAACTCCACCATTTTTTTTTCATGTTTTCTTCAGTAATTTAGACGTCGCTGTTTTTTTCCACAGTGTAAGTCGGGTGTCTTGCTTCGGAGCACGACTGATTCTTGGTGTGTTCATATACTCGATCGTGACGTGTCAGCTTGAAATCGTCGCTGTAGTTAACCTGATGAACCAGTGGCTTCGACCACAGCAGTGTAACTCGTTCACGTCTATAGAGTGCCGACACTATAGTCATTATCCACGCCCGTCTACTCAAGTACACTTTTGTGGCAGCAGGCCACAGTTCACAAGGCCGCTGCATGATCAGACTGGGAAATCTGCTGAATGAAAGCCGTGCGCGACCCTCTTCTTTGCCAGTTCGGGAAAAGTTCCGCGTGGCTTTGGCCAACAGAAACTGTGTACACGACTAGTTAAGCACTAGCTGTGGCAGAAGAAATCTTATAAGAACGTCTTCATGGCTCAGTCTCGTCTAGACGGGTCTAGACTAGCCAGTTAGCGCCCCAACGGCAGCGAGAGTCGTGCCCCCCAGGACCACGCTGCGAGCGTGTGTTTTACGACTCGTGGTGAGGACTCCTTGTTTGAGTGGTCGACGCATCAATGCGTTGATTGGTGCAAGTGTTGTGGTGTATTTGTTCATTAATATAGAACTCTTGGTCTGGAAAGACAGCATGTGAGCGGCATAGTGGAAGGTATACTCGGCTTGCAGAAAACGCCAGCACATAGCTCCTCTCATGATGCTTTCGTGCCCGCCACGGTGGTCTAGTGGCTAAGGTACTCGGCTGCTCACCCGCAGGTCGCGGGATCAAATCCCGGCTGTGGCAACTGCATTTCCGATGGAGGCGGAAATGTTGTAGGCCCGTGTGCTCAGATTTGGGTGCACGTTAAAGAACCCCAGGTGGTCGAAATTTCCGGAGCCCTCCAATACGGCGTCTCTCATAATCATATGGTGGTTTTGGGACGTTAAACCCCTCGAATCAATCAATCAATCAATCAATCAATCAATGATGCTTTCGTGGGGGAGTAAAGTATCGACGTTGGCCCTTCAGTAATTCTCTTGCCGTGATGGATTGCTCTTGGGCCACGAAGCTGTCCGTTAGCGGCCAGCAGTGTTTTCTCGCAGTCCATCTCGATCCAGTTTTGAGCCCACTCAAATGCGTCGAAGCAATGTTTCTGTCAGAAATGGTCGCTGTGCAGCGACGTCCGCGTAAGTTGTGTGTACTCACGCTCGAGGTTCGTGCTGCTCAAGTGAGATATGTTTTCTTCGTGGAAAAATTCTTGAACGTCTCTCGTAAACATATTCATATGTTTCAAGTTGTATCACCTATCGTGGCGACTTTCGCGTTACTGTGCGGGGGCGAACAGAATGAAGAACGGTGTGGCTGGTTCCAAAGGACAGCTGTATATACGAACAACATGATTCAAGTGTGTACATCTCAGATCATCTGCACCTGTTTCGTGTATAACGTCAAATGAGCGTTCATGTTCCGCAGAGCTGTGCAAACGTGGTATCGCCCGTGCGCACTGTAATTTGGCCTCATCGTTCCTTGTAATTCTTTACGGGCGGTGGCGAATACTTATCACGGTTGTTTCGTTACAATGTCTCCACATATTGCCGTGTCAGCCTGTCCTGTGTGACAGCCGCTCGGGACGTGGTCGCCTATCGCTTGTCTGTACAGATCGTTTGAACAAGAGGAGGTCGCTATAGGAGTCGCCTTTATGTCCTGTGTCGTACTGTGTCGTTGCACGAATCTTCGGAAACGCGCTTGTCCAAAGGAGGCCTGGACTGTGGTTGCGCCCCGCTCTGTATTTATCGCATAATCTAACAGAAGCTTTTATGTATTCCCGGTGCTTTAGTGGGCGACACCGTGCATGTATTCGAGCTGAGCGAATGATCTAGGCGAAGTATATTCGTCCGATGACCGACCGCTTTTAAATGCAGTCTTCGAAAAATGAAACATTAGCGGTCGGCGACGACTCTCTTTCGGGCGGGTGAGCGCGGCACAAGTTGCTGTCCCGTTCGCTTTCCCCCGCCTTGGCGTCCTCTCTTTGTGGTTTTGAAGCGGCGCGATTGACGCATGGGCCGCGGCAGCATGCACAGCGTCGTCGGAAGGGTCTCGACGGGTTGTGCATGGCCCGCTTGACGGCGGCCTTGTCGTGCTTCCTCTGCCGCCGCGTGCCTAATGAGGCCCGACGACGACATGCCGGCTTCCCCCTTCTTCTTCTTCGACTGCTCAGCTGATCCGATTGTGCGGGGGGACCCCGATGCCGCCGCGGGGCCATCCATCAGGGCTCGTTTTGAATACGCCGAGAGACCCCTTTCGCTCGCGCCACGTGCCGCTCACTTCTGCGCGTGCCGACATCTCTCGCCGCCCTAGTGGTGCATGTGTGTGCGTGTGTGTGTGTGCGTGTGTGTGTGTGCGTGTGTGTGTGTGTGCGTGTGTGTGCGTGCGTGTGTGTGTGTGCGTGTGTGTGGGTGTGTGTGTGTGTGTGTGTGTGCGTGTGTGTGTGCGTGCCTCGGTATGGTAGACCCTTCTACAAGGCTTTTTTTTATTCGTACCATGCCGCCTCGCGACATTATCCACACTTTTTGTGCGCGTGCTTGGACGCTTATGTGCATCTGTGGATGTTTCTGTGTGCGTGCATGTGTATATGTGTGTGTGACTTGCCGGGTGCTCGAACCGGCTGCCGCGCGGCAATAGTCGCCCGTATATTTTTGCGCCTGTGCAGCTGCGTTGTCCTTCGTCAATATCGATGCGCTTTGGCATAGATGATACTTCTGTCCTATCTTACTTGCTTTAGCCATGTGTATCTGGTGTGCACCGTGGCTCCACATTTGTACGAAATCGTAGGAACAGCGAAATTGTCCTGCTGTGGCAGTCGTCTACACATTACACAGTTTTCCGAAAAAAAAAAAGTATACATTTACCCTCCATTTCTGATTTTGCCTCGTGGCTCCCTCTTCTGAACGACCACCGCTTGCCAATGCTTGTTTAACTATAGCAGTGTCTTCTCATCTGTGCTCGACCGATCTACGGCAAGCATTCAATGGGTTTTCCGAAGCATTTCCCAAGTCTTGTTCATCAAAACGCAGTGGCTTGCCTTTCTTTTTGAACTATTTTTTTTTTAGTTCGGTGCTTCATCTTCTTGGATTTCTCACTCTGCTGCAGTGATGCTTTTTTTCTGGCGCTGCGTAGTTGTCCGCACGACTTCCTGTCCTCCCAAACGTTCGAGAGTGGTTCATCGGTGAGCGTCCAAATCGCTTCTCCGACCCGCTCTATTACCGGCGAAGCTGGCCGTGCTCTTCTTTGTCGCGTGGGTGGCCCCGCGGCGGTAAACGTCTGACCAGGACGGCCCTCCTCGAAGAAGACACCATCACCGCAACGGGCGGCGGGAGAGAGACGTCGTCTGGTCGCAGCATTTGCGGCTTTACTGCTTTACTGTTTTCTTGTGTATATACGTACTACATGTATACGTTTGCACTCCTCGCTTTCTTGTGTAGACCCGTGCTATAGAACGTCGCGCAGCGCTGCATATTGTTATGTGCAGTGTTTTCGTTGCTGTCGTATTTCCTAATACGGTGATAGTGAACCAGTGTAGTTGCGAATTCATTGCCTGATCAATGAAAAAAAAAAAAGGTAACAGTACTGATGTTGTCCGCTACTTTCAGAGGCAGTGTTTAGCCTGAAGGCGTGGCCGGTGATTGCTCCGCCTGAGCGACCTTTTACATGCAGTGAATCTCACTATTCATCGCCTAAACCTGTCTGCCGCAGAAATTGTAAAAGAATAGCAGTTCCTTGCTAATCATCCCCACGTTATCTGAAAACACAATCTATTCTCAGCATGCGTGGGTAAACCCCTATTTTCTTCATATTGTCGATTAGTACGTTTTCAGAGCAAAAACGCATAGAACACCAGATTTAGAGTATCCCCAGCTTCATTACACTGGGTACGATTGGGAAGGAGTGCTCGTTACGTCGAAGAGCATTGCAGAAGCGTAGGCCGATCGCGTTCCTACTCTACACAGTATGGTTGACTGGGTGCGACTAAGTCCGCCTGTGACACCGTTTTGGCATCGAATTGTCCATTTTGGTGGTTTCTGATTCACTGGAAGCTATACACCTATATATCACCAATGACAGAGAGCGCAGTTCCGTCTTATCAATACAGCGATAACGGTAACATTAACATCGATACGGAAGCGTTGCTTAACTGCTTAGCGACCTGTCCCGCCGGAAGTGACGCCGGCGCCAACAACTGCCGCTGAAACAACCTGCAGCCGTAGCAGCGTAGGGCAGAAAAACAACAACAACAAATGATCTGCCTTGGATGCTCGGAGATGTGACAAGGTCTATTCACATAGGTCGTGAAATTTCGGAAGAAAAGTGTTTCAGAAGCCATTGCCAGCCACATCATCATGGGGGATTATGCGTACTGCGATCTACATACATGCAGCGAACTACCAACATTTCGCTTGCATCTCGCTGTACGTGGGACCTTCCCCTACCTCAGAGTGTGTTCGTACACTTCGCATCATCTTACTGGCGATGTCCTGTCTGGCGCCGTGATTTCCTGTCTCGTGGCGGGTAGGAGGCCCTTTCGCGTGGACGCGAAGGTAGCAGGGCCGCCTAATGGAGACAGCCGCGACCGGAAAGAACCGCCACAAGGAGGCGTGGCTCTAGAGATACATATGTGTTGCTCGCAGAATGGGTTTACGCGAAGGGGCTGGTTTGAACGCTAATCTGTGGCTTCAAAGGGTGCTTCGGAAACTTGGCGCGGCTGCATCATAGGTTGAGCGAGCAGTACTGGTAGGTGTGCCTCTCTTCCGATTAGCTTTCGTTATTATATAGGCGGAGTTTTTTTTTTTTTTCACACAAACGCCGGTCGTCGAAGCGAGCTGCCCCTACAGCTAAATGGATGCCGCGCTCCGAAGCTCACGAAAATGTTGCGGGTTTGGTGTCCGACCGTGGCGACCGCATGTTCATCCGCATTTCATGATTCAGCTTTGGGTCCCTCAGCTTATAGTCTTTCTGTCTCTCATCGCTATACCGGTATACAACATGACGAATCTTACGTTACTCGCATGTTTCATTTTGTAATGACAAAAATTCTCAAATTTCTCAAAATTCTCTCAAAAAATCTCAAAAATTCGTCATTCATCTCGGAAATACAGGCCGTAACTCGAAGATCATTACAATGACACATTTACCCCAGTCCGGCGATCTTACGCCTCTGTTACCGGAGCCTGTATACCCGACGGACGCATGGAAAGCGTAAGGGGACAGAGCTATGCTACAACGCATGCTTTGGGAAGGTGCCGGCATGGTTAATACCGTTGCCGTCTCTCACTTTGCGACGCACTTTAGCATGTTAGAGAGAAGCTCGGTGCTCAAGCGTCGCCGCTGCTGCCGCGCCGGGGCCAGGCCCGAACCGGGCGCTCACGTGACTGTGGTCGCGGCCGCTGGGAGGTGGCACTCACCAACGATGAGCCGGCCGACCAGCTTTGGGCCGTCCAGAAAACGAGATGCTGCCCGACACTAAGGACTTCGAGCCGCCACCTGAGGCACTGCCATCAGTATTGAACGAATGTCGGACGGGACAGGAGTTATCCTCTTTTCCCCTCGCCTCGCCTGAAGAAAAAGTGCCGAACCCGTCTATAATATACTTTTTTCGTTCAGTAATTGTGGGGTGTACTGACGTACTAACTTTACCTTTTTGTATTTTCTGCCGAAACCTCACCGTGGGTGAATCATGCATTTTCAGTATGCAGTGCTTGCGGTGACTACACCCGTAATTTTATCACCATGTCGTTGTACAAAACATAACTCAAGGTCGGACCATTGACGTGACGGGACATACATTAAAGTACTTTGACAAATCGTCACAGTGTCTCTCCATTAGAGGTTTTGGAAACGGGCTCATTTAGGCTTCCAGCTCCTTTCCAATACATTTCCCTCCTCCGCGAGTCTTGTGCTGTTCTGAAGGCAAGATGGATGTATAGATGGGCTAACCACAGTGTTGTCTGCTTTGCTCATCAGCTCATGCAGGTGTGGAGCAACTATCGGCAGGGCCACACGGGCCAGCTGTCCCTGATCACGTCAGCGTTGCTGTTTCTGGGTGGCGTGGCACGAATCTTCACTTCGCTCACCGAAACCGGAGATCCGCTCATCGTGGTCACCTTCTGTCTCGCCACCATCGCCAACTCGCTCATCTTTGGACAGGTGAGGGATCTCACCCTTGCTTTCATGTTTATGAATCTCTGTTCAGAGATATGCGCGGTATTGGCACTTTTCTTTCTTTCGAAGTGTTTCTTCATTACATGAAACAACCTCTGCAAGAGTGAGAATCAAGCTTCATTTTAAAAAGTTATTCCAAATACTAAACCACATGCTCTATAAGGCTACTGCAAGGGAATTTTCTTTTTACCTTTGAAGATGTCATCACAGTGCCTCTTCTGTTTCTGCTCGCTTAGGCAGAGGAATGTCTCTAAGCAGTTCAGTGTGATGTTCTTTCAGCTCTCTTGTCATTCAGTTTGAACGAAATGAAAAGGCTTAGAAAATAAAGGGCAAACTTATCAGTTCTAAACTTTATGCCGAAAATCTGGGCAACATTTGACGGCATCGTGATGTTATGGAGTTCAGTGCACCTTGTACTCCAGCCATTAAGGTGGAGAAAATATTCCTGAAACATTTCAAGTTCAGCCTCTGATTTATGTTGGTCCTTCATTACCGACTAGCTAGAACGGTGACACTCCTGCAATGCCAGAGCAAGCTGGTTTGTCTTTTCAATGTTTTGTGATTTGCCACTCTCACAATGAGCATGGCTATATACCTTTCAGATGAGGCATATGTACTCTCCGAATTCTTTTGTCTGCGATAGCTGCTTTCTGATCTTTGCTCAATCCGTTTTGTGCAGGTCTTGTATTACTGGGATGCCACTAACAAGCAAGTTCAAAAGAAGAAGACCAAGTAGCCTTTCAATAATGAAGCGGGGCACATCGTGCGGGAAGCTTTGGGAACCTGGACGGTGAAACGAGGACAAGGGAAGAAATCCCCCTTCAGAAGAGTGGTCATCCTTTTTCCCGTTCATTGTCTCGTGACTGTGGTCCGGGCAGGTGCAGCTGACAGCTGTTGTTCCTTGACACCAGGCTGCATGCCTCTGAATATACCACAGCGTAGGATAGATTGTCCCCTGGCAAGACATGCTTATGCCACCTGTGGTAAATCTATACCAGCAGCTGTGTACAGGAATGAAGTGACCAGTTTTTTGGGGAACTACTTTGAGGTGATGTCTCGTTTCACTGCTTTATTAACTGTGGGGTTTTTTTACTTGAACATTGTATGTGTCTTGTCTTGTTGGACTTTGTTTTTTTGTTTAACCCTTGCCAAGTGCCCAATGACTGCTTGAGAAGCTTTATTCTGTGAAGGAGTTGCTAGCTGCTCTTATTTTTCTTAACAGACTCTTTTTCATGCTCCCTTTTTTTCAGTATTTGTTGTGATTTCTTTTCAGCTCTGTGCCAAAGCCACAGTTCTAGGTCAAGCACGAGCCAGTCTAGAGTATGCAAAAGTTGTTTCACTGTAGCCCCTTCCGGCACGGAACACGCAAAATATGTGGATAACACTTGTCATGCAATAGAAGTCTGTGGACTGCAGCAAAATACACTGTATGAAATGCTAACTAGATGTAATTATGACACTTGCGCTGTTTCGGTTTTAACAGACATGCCCTAGGCACGCCTGTTTGCATTTCGTTGCGTAGGGCTATCTGCAACATGTGTTGACGTCAGTCTATGCTATTGCACTACTGTATGTTCTCCACTGTTGCGTCAGATTAGTTTTCGGCAATATGCATTATCTTGTTTTTGATTCATATTGTGCCAGCATATGCGATGTGAAGCGTTCGTAATGATAGATGTGCTGCTTGACTTTCTATGATGTTCATAAAAGCTGACACTTAGTTTATCAAAATATAACAGTTGTCAGCTGCAATAATAGCATACATGAGGAGTACCAGAATGCAGTTTACAAATGCAGAGTATAAACAATGCCAAAGCAAGGTAAGGCATCATCACTTCTAGCAAAAGCTTGCAAATTGTATGTACAGTCGTTGGCATTCACTACATGGAAGTCATAAAGAGAATAAAGTCCTTGAATGTAGCACTGTAGTAAAATTCTCATGCAGTACTTTCAAACGTGTTGGCGAAAAGCAAGCAATTCAGCTTGCTCTATCAGACAAATATAGTAGATTCATTATTGAATAACGCCCATTTTCTATAGCATAAAGTACAAATGAAATATACGTCCGGGATCTTTGCCCAAGGAGTGTTGCAGTTTTCAAGGTGTACATTATCCTGCCTGTGTCACTTTCAAGTGCACTCTTGGCAATACATTTTGCAAGATGGTGGTTTTTTGAGGAAGGTTGCGTGTACATGTAGGTGTTTTGAGAGGAAAAATGCAGTGGAGTGACATTAAAGGGACCGACAACTGACCATATAGTGTCTTGAGGTTCTGGTGCTATTAGAGAGAATGTCGAACTCTGACAATGATAAACACGATATTATTGGTAAACATAGAATTTATATCGGCACTCAATGTTTCCCAAGAGGAGATCATGTTGTTACACTCGAACATTGCCAATAAGTACGCATTCACCTTCCCTGAATCATGCATCAGCTGTTTTCAGATACAGTTCTTGTAGATAAAAAGATCGTTCATGTTCATATAGCTCTTGGGCACCCAGATGTGTTATTGCAAAAAACTTATTGCTTGTGTAAAAAATGGCGCTTCTCAGCTCATGTAAACATGATGGCATCATTAGGCATCTATTAACATGACAACTTGTATGAACGATTGCGGTACTTGTGTGAACCACTGTCAAAACACAGTGCAAATATATTATATGTTGCCAATAATGCTTTGTGCTGTGATGTCATTTCGGCACTGAAGTTGCATTGCGTCATAGATATCCGAAGATGTTCTGCAAAAATTGCCTGTGTTTCCTGGCAATATTTTCTTGTGGTACACAGTGTTGTTCGCCATTAGTAATGATCGTCGATGATGTCTTGACCGTAGCTGTGGCATTGCACGTACGCGTCCGCTTCAGCTACGGGAGGTTCGGGGTTCGATCCACAGTGCTGGCCGGCCACCCACCAATTTATAAACACGGGACAGACGAGCTTCTGGGCGGTGACGTGAAGCCACGGGGTGAAGCTTGCTCTCAAGAATATTGGGGTTGAAAATTTTCGTGACGTTTTCTTGATTGCTTGCAGTGGTTATAGTCGTATTGCGCGGTAAGCTTTTTAATGCACTATAAAGAGAGACATCCTCGCAAACTGGTTTCGGGTTACACAGTTTGAGCCACAGCACGACGAGAAGGCACATTCCTTAGATAAAAGAAGGTTCTGTTAACGCATCAGCACAGTTTGGTAGTCCTTTGTGAAGCGCGGAATTGATAAGGTTAGCACGAAGTGGACGTCTTCTTGAAACAACCTTTTTTTCGAACAGAGGCCTGTTCCCTGCTGTTATTGCGCAGATTCCCGAAAGAAGCTGCCAATAGCACATTGCTTACGTGAGGTAGGGATAACGTTTGGATTAAAGCGTTTCGCCGTGTCCTTAATGGTAATGGATGTACAAATTGACACGTACAGTGAAAAGGTTACAGTGGTGAAAAAAACTTCCAGTTTTTTATAACTGTGTAGGCCCACCTCGGTGGTCCGTAGCTGCGGTGCTCTGCTGCGGACCCGAAAGACATGTATTCGATCCCAATGGAAGTCAATTGAAGTGAAATGCTGGAAGCTCGTGCGATTGCAGGACTGTTTAAAGCACCCCAGCTGCTGGAGATTATCCAGAGCCCTCCACTGCGGCGTCTCTCATATCTCGAGTTGCCTTGGTTCGGAGAGTAATTACTATGAACCAACCACCCAACCGCAGTAGCTGCACACTTCGAAATTGCACTATTCTCATTTGCTCACGCTTGGTTTAGCTTGTTTGAGTAAAGTGAAACATCTTTACTTCTTGAAAATGGCTTCTCTTCTCCTTTGGTATGTGGGGTTTAACGTCCCAAAACCACCAAATGATTATGAGAGACGCCGTAGTGAAGGGCTGCGGAACATTCGACCACCCGTTCTTTAACGTGCATGCGAATGTGAGCCTGCAGCGCTTTCGCATCCATCGGAAATGCAGCCGCCGCAGCCGGGGGGGATTCGATCCCGTCACTTACGCGTCAGCAGCCGAGTACTTTAGCCACTAGACCACCGTGGCGGGGCTGCTCTTCTCCTTTGGATTGCAGGACGTTTAAGGCGGATGGAGGAGACAGACTCGCAATATCTCAGTTCGTACTATATGTAGCTGGAAAAGTAAAGGAGGAAATGAAATAAGAATAGCATATGCTTCTGCGTCACTACTAGGGCACTGCACACGCCATGGGCTTCTGAAAAAAAAATGGGCTGTGCAACCAGTAGCGAGATTGGAAATTGTGTAGTAAACAACCGAGGGCTGCCTGAATGAAGGAGGCTGCTGTCGTAGTACTTATTCCTACTTGCGTGTTTCTTTTGTGAGTTTTCTGTCTTCTCTCTCGTGTTTGTGGGCTCTATGCAACTTTTTTTGTTTAATGTTTTTATTGTGTTAGAAGTCGTCTTATGAATTTCTTTGAGCTTGCTTGACTCAAATGATGATGGTGTGTGTGCAGAGATATCTTTCAAGGGGGCAGAATTCACTTTTTGAACAACCAAGATGCTTCCGTGGATCAGGATGAATTGAGGTTGTTAATGTTTTGATGGGGTCCTGCTCGCGCTTCGTGCAAGAGCCGAAGTCTTAGCCCCGACATGGAACGGAGCCGAATTGTCACGTCTTCGCTCATGCGATGTTCTCGAGCTTGCACCGACGCTAGACTAGCCTGCAGTGGCGTAAACGCACGCCTCCGTCTGCAGATGCGATGGGAGCGATACAGCTGCAGCCATTCCAGCAGCCACCACCGAGCTATGTGCTTACATAAAGATTGCTGGCATTAATCGGGTTTTATCGGCCCAAGCGGTATGACTAAAACATATCTGTTTGTAGACTCGATTGTCTGCAGTAACCAAGGTGTTATGTTCACGTTGGATGACAATCGTCGCGTCGTTCAGAAAACGCCATCTTCGCTGGCTCTCTTCTAGGCTGTGATGGGGCCTCAGTTTTTGTAAATGCATTGTGCCATTCGGCTTTTTTCGGATAAAAAAGAAATGGTACCTGGTAGTGTTGAACTTGTGTACGTACTGGCCACTGCTGCTTTTGGGACTGCTTTTGGAGTAGAAAGAAAAAGAAGATTTGAGAGTTTTCGAAACACGCACTTGTGCTTCAACTTTGCGAGCATTGTGAATATACGCTCTAATGGAGCTGAACAATGACTTGTTGGACGATCTCACCCGGCGGCGGTCTTCAAGGACGCAAACATTATAAACGGGCCGGAACCACGCCCATTTAATGTCATCAGGGCTTCGCACAGCGATCGCGGCACGTGGTGTCCGGTTACTCTAACGAGCACCGAACATTGGGGAAGGTGACTCTGCGTCATGCGGTGCACAGGATATGACGGAAATGCAGCTGATTATGCGATGTGTTCGAAGGAATGTCGTGCTTCCTGAGTTTTTTTTGTGTTTTTTTTTACAACGTAGTTGTACATGGCAATGGCGTGGCGGCAAAAAGCGTGCGCGTCTTGCACAGTCAGCACTTTCGGAGAGCAGACGTGGAACAGATATAGCGTAATGTTACAGGTTTATGTACACGCTATTACGCGCAGCATGAAATGTTTGAGAATAATGAAAATAATCGAATGCAGGGCCATACACAGGATAATATTAATATGTGGGGTTTTACGTCCCAAATGCCATAATCCGGATTTTTTTTTTTTTTCGGGGGAGGCACTCGTGTGGAAAACGGCTAGCTGGTTGCCTATGCGAAGGCGAGTAAATGCCTCGTATCACACGAAAAGTTAGAGTATGATAAAAGTATTTGTTGGGTGTCCGAACCCTCTTAACTTCACCCTAGTTACGGCCCTGATCGAATGCGATCGTGAATGTTAGCTGTTTACTCGCACGGCAGACGATAAAAGCAGACACGTGTTACACTGGCGAAGTCATCGGTGTTTGGTGGCGGTCGCTACAGGTGGACATGCCTTGGTAAGTAGCGTGACAACGAGAGAGGGAAGCTGCTACGACGGTGGTATGACCAGGCATGCGGCGTTGCGATAGGGCAATATCGACAGTGCGCTGCGACGATGGCGGGACATTGACGGCACTGCGTGAATAGCGCGGGGGCGAATATATTCTGTTCTTGACATGACAAAAGCATGAACCATGGGTACGTTAAACTTGTGTGGAATTAGGGCTAAACTGATATGGCGCTCAAAAACAAAACAACGAACAAAACAATGCTGGTGTTCTCGGTTTCTTTTTTATTTCTTCCCCCTGCGTTTTCCCCCCTCTTTTATTCTCCGCGATTAACGCTATACGTAGTTCAGCAGAGAGCCATGGTATAATTGGCGCTTGTGTTCTCAAGAGCGCACATGTAGCGGGTAGGCCAAAGTCTGCTACGTATATAATAATAACAAAAAAAATGTCAGCCAGTCATAGAAACGTCCGATGTGTTAGTGTGTTTATTCATTTATTTTTTATTTGTTTTCACTAGTACCCACAGTGCCCGGTAGCACTTCTGAGTGAAGCGAAGCTTTTCTAATTCATCGTAGCCATCAATGCCATCCACAGAGAACAACAAGGTAATTTCGTGCGTGTATCTCGCACCGCGCCACATTGTCTTGTGATGAGCCTGTTCCCGATTGTATGAAATAATTGATCGAGAGCTTGTTTTGTTAGACACACCCTATACCGAAACCAACAGATTGACGCAAACAAAAAAATTATAGGGGACATTACCTGTGTGTTTTAATTGTATACTGTGTAATTGTTATTGTAATTGTAAATGTGAGAAATGAAATTGAAGTGGATTCGAAAGCAACCGCCGCTATAACAGCTCAATCGGTAGGGCATGGGATGCGTTATCCGAAATTTTGTAGGATTCCCATGGCAAGCTGTTTTTCTTTCATTCACTTTAATTCCTGTTCATTATTGTCATACTTACCATGCTACAGTTAAAACATACAAGTAACGTTTTCTATACAATTGCTTAGGTTCATTGTCTGTTGATTTCATTAGGTTGCCCAATCGAGTAATTTCTTGCATCGTCAAGTGTGCGATAGGGTTGGACCTAAAAGTTTCCATCGAGTATAACGATTTTAACATGTTTGATCGTTGGTGCAGAAAAGTAGCTACACTTTACTTCGCAGACAACACTATTCGCGCCCGGAATGGCGCGGCCACTTAAGTTTACGTATAGCCATGAGCTTGAGCATGCAGCATAATCGTGTTCACCAGTAGCAGTTAGCGATCGGGATTTTTGATCATTAGCTGTGCCTCCCACTGCGAGGTCCCTTCCTGGGCATCGGACATATGTCGTCTGTGAATTCTCGTTACATTCGCAGACCATGGAATAGAGTGTGTTAGGCAACTTGCAAAATTTGCAGTCTCTTGCGTATGTTACAAGATTAACGCACCTGTGAAGTATCAACGAATTACAATCGCGATTCTTCAAATTGTTATTGAAAGTTCAGAATGCGAAGTCTTGATCGATCGATCCCCCCATAGTGAGTATGCTTCATACTGATGAGAAAAGAAACACATAGCCAGGTGCACCGTGACATCTCACGCATAGAATGATGCATATGATCCCCCATGAATCGACTAAAAAGTCTCATTCTTTTGCCATTTCTCTGGGAAATAGCATGTCATGCAGGCAGAGAGTAGAGGGGCATTATTTGTTGCTGTTAAATGTAGTGTAGTAATCACAGCAATTAGAAATCTCTTATGATGACAATAAAACATACTTTCCGTTGGGGTCCGAAGCCACAACTTTCGAATGATTTTGTTTCAAGTCACGCCAATATTAATTAATACAGCACTGTTAAAAAACACGAGCAATGTTCCCAACGCTTTCGTTGCCTGATTGCCTGTTGGTGTCACTTGATTGTGTCTAACAAAACAACGAGCACCTCGAACGACTCCCCTTCGAAATGCTGGTGCAATGCGAGCTTTGCCTCGACTGCGCCCGCCAACACGTTGAATGCCGCGGCCACGGTATGGTGGATCAGCCGAGCGACGGCCATGATTGCGTTTCTCGGGTATGGCACATATGACGGCCGTTTGTTAATGGCTCTAAAGAAGCACGCGTTACAGGCACGCCGTGGTGGCGTACACGGCGCCGACGATGTCGAGAGGCCATACAGATCCTCAGATGAGGGGCGCGGTTCTGCCGACGGAACCGACGACGCCGGGCCTTCCTCGGCCGGTGCAGGCACGCACAGCGCATGCGCCCGCAATCCGCGTGTCGGGGAAGATCCGCGCGCGCCGACGGGCCATCGCGTTAAGCGGTGATTAAGCGAGCCCCGTTGCAATTAGAGTCGTGCGCGCAACGCGGGCAGCAGAGAGAAGCCACGACTCCGCGCGGAGAATGTTAATGGCTGGGGCGCGGCAACCCGGTTCGCCTAATGAAGCGAGTAGTCTCTGTCTGATGGGTCTATTAGGAACGCGAACACGCCAGTTTGTCTCTACGTATACGTGCTTTTTTCCCCCACTCGGCTGCCCGAAACGCGCGTGCGTATATTCGACGCTTCTGTGTGTGCGCAGATTTAGCACGCAGTTGCTCAAGAGGAGACACGATGCCGAGTGTACTCACGTGTGTGTCCCTGATTGCCTCCGGCGTGGCCGCTTCTGCCAACAAAACGATTTCCTTGTTTCTTTTTTACCACCGTCGTCACGTTGGCACATCGTGTGGGTCGTTCTGCTACCGCAATGCGGTGCCTTGCATTCGTTAATAGCAAAACATTCGCGCGCAGGCACGACGAGAGGGTATAACACACCCGCCTTGTGCTTGCATACACCATTCTATCAGTCACCGTGCTTGTTTGAATACGTCTCGAGTTATGCGATGGTGCCAACTTGCATCCGATGCTGCAGTGCCCCGAAATCCAGTATACGTTATAAGGTGCGAAGCACTTTAGTGTGAGCTTTTCGGCATCTAGTTTCGTCACGGTTCATCATGTAGTCGCGGTCAATCACAAGCAAGTATGCGCCACCAAGATTGGGTGATTCCTACTACTGGCCACCGGTATAATGAAAATGAATAAAGCAACAGAGTAGCCCTACTAATAGCCGATGACGTTAGTAAGGGTGAAACACTCTTTCCTACATGCTGTACAGGGAACTGAAACCGGGCACATGTATATAGGCAAAAATAAGAAGATAAAACACAACCTTATAGGTATAAGCTGAATCCGGAGGCAGCTGTCGACGACGTTAGCGGAGTGGAAATACCCGTCTCCACATCCCCGGTTTCAGACTCGTCAAAGAAATCTATCTCAAAACGCTGCATGCCTAATTCGCTCCTCACAGGTCTCACTGTAGTGGAGCTGAAACGCCGTTACCTCGCGCCTCCCAAGGTTTTTGTTTTTGTGTTTTTCTTTGTTTATTTGCTCGTTTTGTGTTTATGCAGTGCCGCGATTTACCTCCTCCTGTAGCGAGATGAACGGGACGAGGAGTGGAATAAGTTGCTCCATTCGACGGGTGAGAGAGAGAGAGAGAAGTAAACGTTTATTTACGAAACAGTGCCTCGAACAATGCCCGGTGTCACCCTGAGGAAGAAGGGCTCCTTAGTCCAGGAACCCTCTGGCTTCTACTGCCCTCTTGGCCCTGACGACGAGTTGTTATTGGTCTTCCAGGCCCTCGAGGGCGAGCTTCGTTTCCCACGTTTCGGTTAGGTCTTCATTCGTCCGTCCTGCTTCATTATCGGTCGTGTGTTGTTGCAGATTACGTATCGCAATACACTGGCGTGAGAAAAGCAAGTGTGCCAGGGTGTCTGGTACGTTGCAAAGCGGGCACATAGAGCTATATCTCGTTAAGTAGAGACGGTGCATTAGGACCCCATGTGAGTATGTGCTGCTTTGCAGGCGTCTCAGTATCACGCTTTCCTCTTTTGTCAGTTTTGGCTGTGGTGGAGGGTATACTAGTCGATCCAGCCTGTAATGCTGGAGTAACGACGAGTAGGTGTTTTGAACAACTTTCGTCTCTTCAAGGACGGGTCGGATGTCCTTTGGACAGGGGGCAGACCGGCTGACGTGCTCGCGGGCAGCGGCGTGGGCCGCTTCATTTCCCTGCAGACCCTCGTGTCCTGGCACCCATAATATACAAGTGTACGGGAGTGGAGAGAGATTAAAAAATTATTTGTGACCAAGGAAAGAACGTCCGTTAGTGAAATCCTTAGTCCAGGATCCCATAGGCACGGGCCGCTGTCCTCGTTTGTCTCAAGAGGGCCTCTTGGGTCTTCCGATTCGAGATGGACAGTGCTGCCTCCCGCCCTACGGTGTTGTTTTTTAATCGTCAACTATACGAAAGCAACTAACGCCATCTAGTGATTTTATTTCCTAGGACACGTGTACATGACACCATCTAAAGAGCTATTCATAAACTGACGGTGCCTTTATTCATATTGCAGAGGAGGGAACGACCAACACCCTGATAAAATGCTTCGCTACTAAAAGCCTCGCCGTGATATCGTGCTAATTCACCTGAGTGTTTGATAGAAACCCTAGTTTCTTAGTCTTGTGATGCCGTTACATGCTTATAACATTGATACAGCTTAGAAAGGGGCACGATATAGTGTATGTATGTTTGCGTGTGCGTTTGTATGTGTGCGGGTATATATAAACATAAAAATGAAGAACTTTGGGGAGGGTTTGAACTCATCTGCCTCCTTGGCTACGCCCATGTTATACCGAGCTTCTTAAACACTGCTGGACAGGGCATAACCTAAACCATGCGACGACGCTGTCTCATGAAAGGAAGCGATAGTGGAGGGCAGATGGAGAGGAGGTCTTCTGGGAACGTCTTCAAGGTCATGTGTGACTTATAGACTCGTGGACATCAGCTCATTTTTTTTTGTTGTTGTTGCCATTGTTCGCGGAGAATGCCACGTGCATGGTTCGTGAAACGTTTGTCATTTGGGAATTGTAACGTTAAGTCGAAGTAGACCTATCAGAATCAGTTATACAGAAAATTTTGAAAATTTCTTCACCAGTTCACGGCCTTTCGCATTTCAGCCCTTTTGCGCTGTTGTTTTCTAGCCACCTGTTAAACGTGGAACCTTGGACGAAGGAATGCACCTCCAGAACACTGAGAACTAGAAGCTCAAGTGACTATATATATATATATATATATATATATATATATATATATATATATATATATATATATATGACCTATGAAGTGATGGTTGGTAGAGGTAGAAGAAGAAGAAGTGAGAATAGAATAAACATGGCGTATGAGCCAGGCCACGTCGCCCAGTCATCGTAGCGTCACACGAGTCGACAGGATGAAGACCTGGCCACCGCTCATCAGCCTCACATCATTCACGAAGCCGCCGGCAGTACTTTTCAACTGAATATCGGCCACAGAAGAGGTGATCTCAGGCGCATGCAGTTTCCGGCATCCTGGCGGAACCATCGACTGACCTTCCCATCCCCAAATACACCGGAGCAGCGGACGATGGACCTGTAAAGGACTGGTTCGACTTGTTCGAGGTCCACGCTACCACTGCATCGTGGTCGGAACGGGAGATGGTTACGAACTTCATCGACTACGTCACCGGTGAGGAATTTAAATTTTACCTCACCCACATATTCGACAATGACGAGTCTTGGGAAAAGATAAAAGAAGAAATGATCATCTGGTTTCAAGACTATAATGAAGATTCGATTAGAACACACACTCTCAGTGCATTCGAACGCAGTCATCGCAGTCATAAGCAGTCTTCACGCATTCGAGCACAGAGCATGAATTTACAATTCCCGTCAGGTGAAGATAGCCACATGCTCACGGAAAGACCACGCGGTCGTTTTCCCAACCTTCCACCTGGCTCCTCATCCGAGCAAATATCGCCAGTGCTTAACTCTCCGCTGCATAAAAGAATGCAATCCACTATTGATGACCCAGATGAATTCAATACTTCGCGGCGCATGCGCACTTTGCAAACTGACTTGGTATTCAGCTCAGCAGTTCCACAAAGACAGAAGCATTCACAATCAGCATCTTGTGAAGAAAAGCCTGTTGCAGAAGCGTCTAGTGTTCGTCAATCCCAAGATCGAAGTAACGTCAATCCAGTGCATGACCTCACTGCCAACACTGAAAACAGAAGCGCAGGTGCGACTTCTGATGACACAAATACTCTTCGGGCAACCACCAACAATGAGCGGTTTATAAATACAGAAGATTTAAATGCACGAAACCTCCCACATTGTCTTGCGCCAGAAACAGCTGCATTGGTTGGCGTTGTAGAAGCCTGCGGAGGACTTGCTAAGAATCTTGGCACACCACGATCAATGTCACACCACAAGCAAGTCGACGAAACCAAGAAACTACAACGTCAACTTCAACATTGACAGCGACGAAAGAAAACTTCATCGAAACCACTCTTAAGGCTCAAAGAACATTGCGAAAAGGCCCATCGTTGTGGATACATTATCCACCAGAGATTGAAAATTTGCCTTCGATCAAAACATCTGCGACATCGCTATAGAAAAATCTCCAAAAGCCACAAAAGCACCCCTTGTACCCGGCAGAAACATAGGCAGCGCCCAATCAACCTCGATCAACGTGTACGCAAGCTGCCTGAACGGCCTGTGTATCACCCACGATGAGGAATCCCAGGAAACGAAGAATCTCATTAGGAAGCGTCAAATCATGAAAGTCTCAAGTACAACAGACAAAATAGAAGTGGCAGAGCTTTCGAAGTTGATTAATAGGCGTAAGGTATCCGATGTAAGAAGGTATAACATGGAGAGAATTGAACACGCTCTGAAAAACGGAGCAAGCGTCAAAGCAGTGAAGAGGAAACTTGGAATAGGCAAAAATCGGATGTATGCACTAAGGGACAAAGAAGGCAAAATAACTACCAATATGGATAGGATAATTAAAATAGCGGAGGAGTTTTACAGATATCTGTACAGTATAGCCGAGACAACCACGACTTTAATACTATAAGAACTAGCAGTAACCCAGATGACACCCCACCAGTAATGATAGAAGAAGTCAGAAAAGCTTTGGAGAGCATGCGAAGAGGCAAAGCTGCTGGTGAGGATCAGGTAACATCAGATCTGCTGAAAGATGGAGGACAAATTGTGTTAGAAAAACTAGCCACCCTGTTTACGAGGTGTCTCCTGACGGGAAGGGTACCAGAGTCTTGGAAGAACGCTAACATCATCTTAACACATAAGAAAGGAGATGACAAAGACTTGAAGAATTACAGGCCGATCAACTTGCTCTCTGTAGTATACAAGCTATTTACAAAGGTAATTGCTAGTAAAGAAAACATTAGAATTCAATCAACCAAAGGAACAAGCAGGATTTCGAACAGGCTACTCAACAATCGGCCACATTCATACTATCAATCAGGTAATAGAGAAATGCTCAGAATATAACCAACCACTATACATAGCCTTCATAGAGGGACTCGCTTGCTGGATTTCGAGCCGACCGGTCGGGCGCTCGCGCGCTCCGCTCGCTTGCTATCTCCGGCGTCAGCGTGGCTCTGGCCGACTGGGCTCGCCCTACGTCACCTCCTGCCGCCGACGGCCTTCCACCTCCGACGACAGTGCAGCTCTGACTTACTGGACTTGCTCTACGCCATCCACCGACGCCGAAAGGAGCTCTCGCAGGTGCGCCCTGTCCTCGGACTCCAGTGACCGTGCTCCCACCTTTCCTATCTCTTCTATCCCCTCATTTTGTCGTCGCTCGCTCTGGTTCACCACCTCACTTCTCTTCCTCTCTTCTCCTTCTTCGGCTTTCCTACATCTTTACTCCTATTCTTTTTATCCCTCCTCACACCCATCCTTTGTGAGCTACTGTGGCGGTGTCGCTCACTGAAGCAGACAATAACGGGGCTCACTTTTCTCTTCTTTTCTCTTTTAAGAATCACTTCAGCCTTCATAGATTACGAGAAGGCGTTTGTTTCAGTAGAAATATCAGCCGTCATGCAGACACTACGGAATCAGGGCGTCGATGAAGTATTTATAAACATCCTGGAAGAAATCTACAGGGGATCAACTGCTACCATAGTGCTTCATAAAGAAAGCAACAGAATACCAATCGAGAAGGGTGTAAGGCAGGGGGACACAATTTCCCCAATGCTATTTACCGCGTGCTTACAGGAGGTTTTCAGAAGCCTAGAATGGGAACAGTTAGGGATAAGAGTTAATGGAGAGTACCTTAGTAACCTGCGCTTCGCCGATGACATTGCATTGCTGAGTAACTCAGGGGACGAATTGCAACACATGATTACGGAGTTAGACAAGGAGAGCAGAAAGGTGGGTCCTAAAATGAATCTGCAGAAAACAAAAGTAATGTACAACAACCTGGGAAAAGAGCAGCGCTTCGAGATAGGTAATAGTGCACTTCGAGTTGTAAAAGACTATGCCTACTTAGGCCAGGTAATAACCGCGGAGCCGAACCACGAGATTGAAGTAACTAGAAGAATAATAATGGGGTAAAGCACATTTGGCAAGCACTCTCAAGTTTTGACAGGTAGATTGCCACTATCCCTCAAGAGGAAGGTATATAACAGCTGTATCTTGCCGGTACTTAGCTACGGAGCCGAAACCTGGAGACTTACAAAAAGGGTTCAGCTTAAATTGAGGACGACGCAGCGAGCAATGGAAAGAAAAATGGTAGGTGTAACCTTAAGAGACAAAAAGAGAGCAGAGTGGATTAGGGAACAAACGGGGGTTAAGGATATCATAGCTGAAATCAAGAAGAAGAAATGGACATGGGCCGGGCTTGTAGCGCGTAGACAGGATAACCGCTGGTCGTTAAGGGTAACTAACTAGATTCCAAGAGAAGGCAAGCGGGTTAGGGGGAGACAGAAGGTTAGGTGGGCAAATGAGATTAAGAAGTTTGCAGGTATAAATTGGCAGCAGCAAGCACAGGACCGGGTTAACTGGCGGAACATGGGAGAGGCCTTTGTCCTGCAGTGGACGTAGTCAGGCTGATGATATATATATATATATATATATATATATATATATATATATATATAGTGGGAGTGATAATTCAATGGGCCAGTTAGTCTTTGTGAAGGTATGGGATATGGCACAACGGGAGCGTTGTCAACAAGGATAAATATATTTATCCTCCTTGTTGACAACGCTCCCGTTGTGCCATATCCCATACCTATATATATATATATATATATATATATCCAAAAAGAAGGGGCAGAAATGTGGTGGGCTCAGGAAGCTGTTTATTTGCAACGTTGTTGGTGCTTGATTTTTAGCATGCAGTTTGCACGCGAATCCCAAATACGGTCTTGTGCACCGAAGACATTCCTGTTATTGACATCTTCTAAACTTCGAGGGAAGCGCTATTCTGAAAACTTGAAAGGAGGAGAGGACATGGTAAAGAAAAAGTTCTAATAACTGAAAAGTGTATAATATAGGCCTTTAAAGGGGTACTGACACAAAATTTCGGAGCCGTGATAGCCTGCGGGGTCAATTCTCGTGAACATTCGTATATCAACAGTGAATATAGCTTGGAAGGTATTTTAAATTAATTTTGAAGTTTGCTTGAGCGACCGACTCCATAGCGCTATAGACACCCTCGGAGGGGACCCCGAGGGACCCCCTACTTCCTTCATGTCCCCACGCTGTGGTCAACAAAACAAGTTATGATGAGGTCATTGCCGCCATATCTCTTTTTCTGCGTTAGTTCCCGAAGTCTATATCTCTCGGTGGCTGGTTGCGAGTGCGTGGCCGTCGCGCACGCTTGGAAAGGTTTGTGTTTGGCGACATTCCAGTCCCTTTTCCTATTCGAAAGTACTTATTGATGCGGACCATGTGGAAGTGCGTTACAGTTCTGTGTGCTGACGTGGTCAAGAGCTGCGCACGGTACGTGGCGACAGTTGCACTTAGTTTTTAAGCTCTCTCAAACCGAAACTGCAACCGATTATTAACGAGGGGCCCGTCATTAATTATCTGTCACGTGCTGCAGCGAACCATGTGTCGTGTCAGTACTGACAGGCCCTCAGCAACACATTACAGCACAAAAACGCGAGGCCACGGTTTTTGTGTCAGTACCCCTTTAAGGAGTGTCGTTGTTGGATATTTTTTATAATATTAAAAGTAACTGTTAGAACATTTTCAGTGACAATGGTGTAAAAAGTAAGTGTTACAGTTGCAAGTTCCTCCAGCTTTAATTTATTTGGTTACAGTTACAAGTTACTGAAAAAAAGTAACTTGTTACCGGTAACGCGCTACTACTAACCAGTACTGCCCAAGACTGCATAGAACTCTACACACGCACCTTATGTTAAAGCGCCTCGATGCATGTTGATGCCAGCGGAGAGAGCTAGAAATAAAGAGCTGCCCTGGAGACCTATCGCTTTGCGATTTTTCGGGGGGAGGCAGTGTTTCACCAGAAATGATGAAAACAGACGTTTTTTTAATGGTCAAAGACTTAAGCAAATGCCCCCCTCTTCTACCCTACCCACCCTCTTCGCCCCCACAAAATTGACTACCGGTCGACATTGCACAAGCTCTCCCATTATCCATATCAATATACAACAAACCAGTTCTGTGAAAAGCAGGTTTCACTTTCGGGGTATAGCAATTCCTATGGCGTAAGGATCACTTATTTTGTTTCACAATCAAGCAGCATTGCTTTTCATTACGCATATACCGCTTTAATAAGGCACCTACCGTAATAATAAGGCGTATATATTGTGGGGTCTCGGCGAGGCAAACGAGCGCATCGCCACGCCACGCTCTTGGAGTGAACGGACACAGTTGACGCGGTCGGCACAAAGCACACAACATACATACATTTATTAACTAATTTAGACGACGATATCGTCCGCCGAATGATACACCAATTTCTATTAACACGCTACCATACAAACAACATAACGCAGTGACACACTAAACACACAATAACATGATAAACACACAATAACACAGACAACACACTAACACATACCCAAGGTGGCGTCGCCAACGCTTGACCTTCCACGTGGGACCCCGGCGCGAAGCCCGCGGTGCCGAGCACCGGGGACCCACGCCACAGACAACCGTTCGCGGCAGCCGCCACGCGCAGAAGAGACTCGCTCAACGCTCGCCCACCACCAAGGCCTGCCTTCCGCTAGGGGCCACCGCCGGCGCTACCACTCTACCAACAGTAGTACTCAAAGCGAACACAACGCCATCTATCGTCTGGCGGTGGTCACCACCGAAATATAGCCTTGGGGCGAGACACGTGCGCCACGCGGCGCAGACAACTTTACAGGGGGGGGGGGGGATGTCAGCACCCCCACAATATACATTCAAATGTAGATGAATATTATTAGCCATTCTAAAATAGCTATACGACTGGCTATCGTTAAATTGTAGCTATAAATGTACGCGCTAATGGATTGGTAATACACAACGGACTACGTATAAAAACTCCTAATTCACGTCCACTGAGTGATTACGTGTTCATGTACGCGGTTAAATCAAGAATTCACTGACAAATGAACTTATATATAGTGATGACAAAATCAGAACTGCATCAGCGAACAAACTGTGCGTGGTCACACAGTCATAGCGTACACATAGTTTAGAAACCACTTATCACGTTTAATGTTCTGTGCGCAAGGCATTGCGCCAACAAGTGCTCACGCCTGAGAGGCATGCTTGCACATTCGTACAGGACATCTATAGCGTGTAGACTACTAGTTACAAGCACAATTTAGGTTGACAAGAACACGGATTACAATGTACTACGGCAGACTGTGGGTGAAATGGGCCACAGCAAAAAGCAGGACAGCTGAGAGACAAAGACGCCGCTGTCGACCTGTACTAACAGACTCTCGCAAAACACAATGTT
Organism: Rhipicephalus microplus; assembly: GCF_043290135.1. NCBI lineage: Eukaryota > Metazoa > Arthropoda > Arachnida > Ixodida > Ixodidae > Rhipicephalus > Rhipicephalus microplus. Next base: position 97,878,337 of record NC_134700.1, on the reverse strand, counting down.
TACACTCTCAGCCGAATTTACTACTCCGCTTTTGCGCGTGCTGATGTCTTTCCGTAAACCTCGGTTACGAGGCCACCAGTGAGGCCGTTGAAACCTTCGCCTCGCCCAGACTCAGCATGGTAGTCGCCGGCGCCTCCTTGTTCGAGGTGCCCGTCTTCGAGGCTGCCTTGGCTGTCGTCTCGTTCTGAGAGCGCTCCATTGATGGCGGCTTCTCCTGACTCGAGGTCCCCTTCCTTGTCTTGCGTCACTTTTCGGTACCTCGCTCCAACGGCAGCCTCTGAACCATCCACCTCGGGAGGCACGGTCAGGGATTCCCCTGCTCCTATTCCGCCAGCTTTCTTTGGTGCTTTCAGGAATGAGTAAGCGATGTCTGCGCCCATGTCGGTTCTCAGCAAGTGCAGCCCCCACACGCACAGCAGGCACGCAACCGCGAGCCAAAGAATCAGGGGCATTGCTTTCACCCAAGCTTTGCTGGCCTGTATGCGGCGCTCCGCATCCGAGGCACTGTGTCCGTGTCCCTTTTCAGCCCAGGCTTTTGTCTTCACGCGGCCCCCGTTGTTGAAAGGACTTCCGCTGACAGCAGACTGTGTCGACGCGTCCTTTGTCGCCTCTTCTTTGTCCCTGGTGGACGAAGTACTAGGCCAGATCTTCAGCGGGCTGTGCACGACCACGGCATGTGTAGGCGAGAGGATGGGACCTTTGTCTATCCAGCGAACATCGCCGAGTTTCTCGAGCTCGTTTTGTGACCCGGAAGGAGCGCCTGACGTCGTCTTCGGCTTCGACGCCACGTTTTTTCCGCGCGATCGGTGCGAAGTGCTCCGGCTTTGTTCCTCCACGCGAGTGATGGTGATGGGTGTGGAGGTCGCCTGTGGCACGAGACGAAGGGATGCCTCCAGGTTCATGGTCTTGACGACCGTCGACTGGGCCTTGGGCCGCCTCACAGTGTCCGCCGTCCCGCGGGCGCCGACGGCCGCACTGTGCCCTGGACCCAGCGGTTCGCCGGATGAGGCACCGAATGGCGAAGAGAAAGTTTTTGCCATCGCCTCTGCGGTACTGCGCAGAGGCCATGAAAGCGGCAGGCGCACGAGCTTACGCTCACCGTTCACGGTTTGTCGCTGGGACCGTGGGTGCCGCAGCTCGAGTTCGTGCAACTTCCCACTGTCGCTGCCCGAAGACAATGCGTTGCGGTGCTGTCTAGGCTTAGTGTTCGCGGACCCAGTGGACCCATCCTCGGCGTCCGGCAGGCGCTCCTGTGAACTTCTCCATTGCGCAGGGCCTACGGACGGAAGCGAGTGAAAGCAGTCCCTTCGCTGCTTGCCAAACTTAGACGTCTGCAGACGTGCCGACGGGTAGCGCACGGGAAAGGTGGGACTGCTGAGGCCGGCCATGCTGCTTACGGTGCACCACTTCGTTGTTCTCCTTCACTAATCTGATCGTAAGCTTCCTTGATTGTTTGACATGTGGCGCACACCCGCTACGCGGGATTGGCCAAAATAAAGACATGTGTTGCCTAGGTGAAGGAAAATGAACTAATTGTTGTCTAAGCATTATATAAGTATGTAATTTTAATACTCAAAAGCATCAACTAGGTGAGATGTCCAAAATTGCTTTAATTAGAAATAACACCACAATAATTTCTTCCTGGGGTCTCCAAGAAATTCGCTCACGGCAACGCAGGCGTTCCTGTCGGTGGTCCAGAGAAACTCCCAAAAAATAATAGTTTCAAAAATAAGAGCAATTCCTCATTTGTTTCCATCGATCATGTGGTTCGTGGGGGTAATCCGCGATTAAATTAATGAATTATTCGAATTTATCTCCACATGTACCATTTCACAACTTCCGTTGAAAAAGTTCTGCTAAAATGTGAAATGAGATGCTAGAATAAAATGAGTAACAGCGTAAAGTTTCCAGAAGTGACCTTGAAGAACAATGCACAATAACAATGGCAGCTATGCAGGACAGGCACAGATGAAAGGAGCTATGTATATTTTATCATGACATTTGGTTGAAATTTGCATGAAATTTCATGACAGCAGGGCGAGCAACCCTGTTGCCATTTTTTCCACGATCCTCTTCATCGAGCACAACGAGAGCGCCAAACTTTGAGCCTCGTGCTGCTGCTCTCTTCGCGTGTCTGATTTCGACTAAGTTCTTCGCAAGCTTTGCACGTGAGATATTTAGAAAATATACTTTTTTAGATGTAATCGATTGCTTTTGCAGATTTAGCAATTTCTTTATAGTAGGCGATACTGACTTCTCATATAAAGCACAATACATGGGACACTGTAGGACAATCAGCGGAGATGTAGTCATCTGGCGGTAAGGGCGCTTATGAAGAAGATATATGAATATCGTGATTCTCACCCGTGAGAAAGAGAGCATGAACATGCTGAGAGCATGCTTTACAGCATCCTAAACTAGACAAAATATACATTGGTATTACGTTGGAATAAGGCCCTATTCAGGTAGTTGGTGCTCTATTACAAACGAATGTAAAGTGCAAAAAGGACGACGACGTCGACTAGAACGAACGAACGTCTAGTGCTTGCTTGCTGCGTTGTTTTATTGCGAAAAACATTAAAACAAATATGAACCAACGCGAAATTGGCACAGAAAGCCACCACCGACATGTGCAATGACTAACATGTAGTGGCATAACTTATCAGAATATGCGTCGTCTACACCGTCCTTTACTTAAATTTGCATTCATTTGAAGGGCGAAATTCTCTAAGGTTATATTTGGATCGGTGCTGCCAACAGAAACTATAAAAATGATGATGATGATGATGATGACCTCTTATGGATGGCGCTCACCCACAGATGGGGATGGGCGAAGAACTGGGCAGCAGGATACTTAAATGAAACTAAAATGAAAATGAAGCCAATCTGAAAACAACAACACCTGTTGAAGAGTAATATTCATCAAGAGCTGGTCCGTAGGACTGCGGCCGTAAAATAATCCCCATTTAACATCTGGATTGGAGCTCTGATTCAGGTTCGCAGGACTCACAAATGGAATTCGACACACAAAAAAATGATGAATCGACGCTTGCTGTCTACGTCCTATTCTTCCTCTTAATCTTTTTCATCTTTCTGATTGCTCCCAAAACACGTGTGCTGATTTCTCTGGCCCTGGATGGAATCTGATGGGTTACAGAACAAGTACTGAAATAAATTAACGGCGATTAAATTTCTTGGTGAGGTGGGATGCGACCGCGTACCTGCTATCCACAGCCGAGCGTCGTAACACGTCGACTATCCACGCACGTCAGTATAACATAGCATAGCCTTGTATAGCATAGAATAACATTGGGAAGTGAAGGGTAGCGAGGGTTAGGAGAAAAAGAAAATGGGCCAGAGTACATATAGCATAGACAGAAAGATAAACAGAGGAATAGAGAGAAAGAGAAAGACACAAGTAGTGGGAAATAAATAAAGAGAAAGAGAAATAGAGAACGATTTAGAAAGAAAGATGTGCTACTCAATAGAGAAAGAAAGAATAAAAGAAGAAAAAAGATAGAAAATTCATAGTTTCAGCACAAGGCCGAATCAATGAATGCGATAGCAACACATCGAGCTTTTATACAAAATAAGGAGAAGATTTAGGAACCATACGAAATGTAATGAACATGTTCAATTGTGCTTGAATTTGACAGTAAACTCATTGGAGAAAGAAAGAATGAAGGAAGGAAAAATATAGAAAACTCATAGTTTCTGCGCAAGGCCAAATCAATGAATGAGATAGCAACACATCGAGCTCTTATACAAAATAATGAGGAGATTCAGGAACCATACGAAAGGTAGTGAACAAGTTCAATTGTGCTTGGATTGATAGTAATGCTGGCAGTGACCACAACATCTAAACAAGTGTTGCATAGTTGACTGAGTGACGTCCGACCGGAGGCGAAATCTAAGTTCGGTATCGAGAAACATGGCAAGCCACTGGTTTTTTCGTCGAAGCACTATAAGCGTCGAATGAAACCCGAACTTTGACAATCCTTCACGATGGTATAGTGCGTACCATCCGCTTCTCAGAACGGACAGACACGCATATATGCGCAGAGCTCCCAAACAGGTTATGCGCGCCTGTCACTAGTGATAACTGGACGGTGCGCACTATACCATCGCGAAGGCTTGGCGCTGTTTGGGTTTCATTTGAAGCTGACAGTACATTTACGTTGAAGTCTCTAGTAAATATCCCCGGCACTGCTGTATGCACACCGCATGGAAATTGTGCATCAAGAACTTCATGAAGTCAGTCCGCAAGATTCCATGTAAGATGTACACAGCTGTTGCGAGGACGAAGCCATGCGATGTTATAACGGCGCAAGTGTCATCACAGCTCATCTGGGGCAGTGAGTGGAGTTTGCCCGTACAAAGTGATAGTGATGGTGCACATTTCGATGGAAACCGAATTCACAGACATGACAGGACCAGCAACTTCCCGTAGAGTCTTGCACTTTATGTGACCAATTTTTCCCGTTTCTTGAGAGTGAGAGAAGGGCCAGAGACATTTCGGAATGCTCCTTTCATCCAACGGTAGGTGGTCCAGCGAACTCAATCTTCCATTGGTCAAGCCATCGGACACGTAAATATTTAGGGAAAGCATGTATGGCTTGTCCAAACAGAGTACATGCTTTGTCCAAGATTGTTACTTTCACGTCCATTCACATTAAGCTGGTTGTAAGTGGTGTATATACATAACTCGCCCTTCATGAGGTGGGCAGTATGAGCGGTGTGGTTTAGTTAGTTAATGCAGCTCGCAGAGGAGCGAGCTGGTGATGATTGGAATCCCTGGTGGGAGCCTTGGAATATGTTGTTGATTAATTTGAAAAACTTGAAACACACACACACACACAAATATATATATATATATATATATATATATATATATATATATATATATATATATATATATATATATATATATATATATATATATATATATATATATATATATATATATTGTAGTGAAGAAGAGGGGCCTCAGCTGCTTGCTGCGCTTGGCCGGACGCTGCTGACTGCTTCGCCTTCTGCGTTCTGCTCTGCTAATAAATCCCGTTACAAGTGGTGGAGTCTGCTGGGTTTCGATCACCCTGGAGCTTCTAAATCGCATTTTACCATCCATTATGCCTACCGAAGCAAGCGCCACTCCACCTCCTCCACCGGCACCGCCTACTGTTCTCTGCGCCGGTTCTCTGCGTCTGTGAGATCCACCTGTTTTCTCAGGCACAGAAGACAAGGACGTTGACGGCTGGATTTCAATGTACGAGCGAGTGAGTACTCACAACAAATGGGATGACGCCGCCAAGTTGGCCTACGTCTCCTTCTACCTGTCGGACGTGGCCAAGCTGTGGTTTATAAACCACGAAGCAGAACTCCCTACAAGGTCGGTCTTCAAAACGAGTCTCACACAAGTTTTCAGACGGCTGGAGGTACGCAAACGCCGTGCCGAACAACGCTTGCATACTCGGTCCCAGAAGCTTGGTGAGAATTTCACAAGCTATATTGAGGACGTTCTGGACGTTTGCAAGCGAGTCAACGAGTCGATGTCCGAAGAGCTTAAGATCAAGCACATCATGAAGGGCATTGAGGACGACGCTTTCCAAATGTTGCTTTCTAAGAGTCCTCGCACTGTCCTAAAACTGACCGTGTTATGCCAGAGTTTTGACGAGTTGCGCAGGCAACGTCTTTCCACCCGACGTCCCTCGGTGCTCGACGAGTCTTTGTCCACCCTGTCCACCCTTGGCATAGCAGAAGACCATGCCCCTCTTCTCTCCAAGATCCAAGAGTTCATCCGTGCTGAGGTCACTCGTCAGCTCTCTTTGATGTCTTGCGTACCCGATCAACCACGCAGATTGACGTCAACACTCCGCGACTTCATTCAAGACCAGGACGCACAAGTTCTTCCTCCCGCCCGTGAACCGCCGCCAGTCGCCACACCTCTCACGTACGCCGAGGCCGTTGCTCGACCTCGACAGCCTGCGTTCCAGCCAGCGCCTATGTATTCGCCGTTGCCCTTTTCGCCGCCGACCTATTCACCGCCGCCTATGCCGATACCACCTCGGCCGCAGTTTTCTGCCCCCCAGCCGCAAGTCGGAGTCGACCGATGGCGGACCTACGATAACCGTCCGATATGTTTTTCTTGTGGCGGTGTTGGCCACGTGGCACGTTATTGTCGTCGTCGCCAGGCTGCTCAGAACATTCGACGAATGCCCTCTTTCGACCCTCAGTTTTCTTCTACGCCTTCAAGCTCTCCTTCCTCTTCCTTTCCTTCTGATCGTCCACACGGTTCCACCTGCCGCTCCCCATCTCCACGTCGACGTTCGCTTTCCCCTATGCGTCGCCGTTCCGGACCCACCGACCAGGAAAACTAACGGCCACAGTTCCCGAGGCACGAACTGCGTCCCCGTCGCCATGCACAAGTCCTCGCCCCTGTCCTGCTAACCTCATCGAAGTGTCAGTCGATGGTATCGTCGTCATGGCGCTTGTCGACACCGGAGCCGCTCTATCCATCCTTTCCATCAACCTGTGCCGCAAACTCCGCAAAGTTCTGACGCCATTGTCCAGCCTCTCCCTTAGAACGGCTAACGCACAAAGTGTAACACCTCACGCAGCCCGTACCGCACGAGTCGTCGTCGAATGGATTGTGTATATCGTCGAACTCGTAGTGCTGCCCTCGTGTTCTCATGACATGATACTCGGCTGGGACTTCCTTGCGAATAATAATGCCGTCAGTGACTGCTGTCGCACTGAACTTGAGCTATCTGCACTTCCTAGTGTTGACGCTGTCGAAGCCTCCCTGCCGTATTATAAACTGTCTGTTTCCGACGACACCACCGTACCACCGCGCTCTTCTCTGCTGGTGGCTGTGTTGTGTGACGCTATTTCCGACGGTGATGTTCTATTTACGCCCTCTGCCCTGTTCATTCAACGCAAATGTTCTCCACTGCCCGTTGCTCTCCTTAATCTCCACCAAGGCGTCACGAAGACGCTCGTGTACAATACGCTAGAAGGGCCTTTACCTTTATTGTTTGGTGATTCTCTCGGTCACGTGCATCCGATTGACGCCCGTCACATTTTTGACGCTCCATCTAGTTTACTTTCTACGGACCTCAGCGCACTCATTTCTGACTCTGTTGTTGACCAGCCACTCCTTGATGCTTTCCACCGCTCCATCGATGTCGCAACGTCTTTTTCAGAACGAAGCCAGTTGGTGAACTTGCTGCAAAAGTTTCGTACTTCTTTTGACAGCCACGCTTCTGGCCTGGGTCGCACATCGAACATATCTCACAAGATTGACACAGGAAGCCATACGCCTCTATGGCAGCGCCCCTACCGAATCTCAGCGTCGGAGCGCCGTGTTATTGACGACCAGGTTGCTGACATGCCACAGCCTTCTAGCAGTCCCTGGGCCTCACCGGTCGTACTTGTTAAGAAGAAGGATGGCTCCATTCGGTTCTGTGTGGACTATCGAAGTTTAAACAAGATCACCCGTAAAAACGTTTACCTGTTACCTCGAATAGACGACGCCCTTGACCATTTGCAGGAACCAGAATACTTTTCTTCGCTGGATTTACGGTCTGGATACTGGCAAGTTCCTATGGAAGCAGCTGACCGACCGAAAACAGCATTTGTCACACCTGATGGATAATACGAATTTACCGTTATGCCTTTCGGCCTTTGTAACGCACCAGCCACCTTTGAAAGAATGATGGACACTATTTTACGAGGCATCAAGTGGAACACAAGTTTATGCTACTTCGATGACGTAGTTGTCTTTTCCACTGATTTCGACACCCATTTAAATCGTCTCGAGCACGTCTTCACATGCCTCACCGACGCCGTCCTTCAACTCTACCTTAAGAAGTATCGTTTTGGTGCCCGGCAGCTCACCATTCTTGGCCACGTCGTATCGCGAGACGGCATACTTCCCGACCCCGCCAAGCTTCGAGCAGTCGCCGATTTTCCGAAGCTAAAGAACTTGAAGGAACTTAGAAGTTTTGTCGGCTTGTCGTCATACTTCCGACGCTTTATTAGAAATTTTGCTTCCTTATGTGCGCCCCTTACGGACCTTCTTATCGGCGACAAGGACCTTTCCACCTGGTCACCAGCATGCGACGATGCGTTCACAAAATTACGCTGCCTGCTAACTTCACCACCCATCCTCCGCCACTACGATCCTGCCGCTCCCACGGAGATTCATACTGATGCCAGCGGTGTTAGACTTGGCGCTGTGCTTGCGCAACGAAAGGCAGGGTTTGATGAATATGTCGTCGCCTACGCAAGCCGAACTTTAACTAAAGCCGAGGCTAACTATACTCCGTGACCGAGAAATAGTGTTTAGCTATTATTTGGGCCCTTGGAAAATTTTGCCCCTACCAGTATGGTCACGCATTCGACGTCGTCATTGACCACCACGCCCTTTGTTGGCTATCCACACCTAAAGACCCTTCCGGACGACTTGCTCGCAGGGCGCTCAAACTTCGGGAATACGACATCCGCGTTATTTACAGATCCGGTCGTAAGCACACGGACGCCGACGCCCTTTCTCGCTCACCCATATCGGATGAAGGTGTTTGCCTCTCTTCCCTCAAGCCTGCACTTGCGTCATCCGCCTTGCGCAACATGACGGTGCAACAACAAAAGGATCCCTGGATCAGTGGCCTCATAAGCATTCTTTGTGATCCTCTCACTCCTTCGCCGTCTCGCGCTCTCCACCGCCAGGCTAGCAACTTTTGCCTAAGGGATGATCTTCTTTATCGACGTAACTACCTTTCTGACGGTCGCAAGTGTCTCCTTGTGATACCCCGCCATCTTCGAGCTGCTATCTGCGAAGCTTTTCACGCAGACCCACAGTGCGCCCACGCAGGCCTCTTCAAGACATACGCTAGGCTTCGACTCAGATTTTATTGGCGTGGCATGTATAACTACGTGCGGAAATTCATTCGCTCGTGTGCTCAGTGCCAACGACAAAAGTTACCTCCCGGGCAAGTCTACCCGTCAACGTCTTCCTTGTCCTAGTCGACCTTTTGATCGCGTCGGCATTGACATTTACGGGCCACTACCATCAACTCTAGCTGGTAATCGCTGGATCATTGTTGCGATAGACCATCTGACACGCTATGCCGAAACAGCCGCGCTGCTGACTGCCACAGCCCGTGACGTTGGAACGTTTCTGTTGCAACGTTTCATTCTGCGTCATGATGCCCCTCGCTAGCTCTTAAGTGACAGAGGCCGTGCCTTCCTTTCTGACGCGTTGAAGGCATTATTCAACGAATGCCGAATCGTGCACCGCACAAGTACAGCGTACCACCCTCAGACGAATGGCATGACGGAGCGCTTCAACCGTACTCTTGGCAATATGCTGTCGATGTACGTAGCATCTGATCATTCTAATTGGAACCAAGTTCTCCCGTTCATCACCTACGCGTATAATACTGCCGTACACGCTACTACTGGGTTTTCGCCATACTTTCTTTTGTATGGACGAGAACCTTCAAATACAGTAGACACTATTCTTCCATATAAACCTTATGAGTCCGAAAGTACAACTCTGTCCGAAGCTGCTCGACATGCTGAAGAATGCTGCTAGCTTGCCCGCTCTTTTTCTACCGAGGACCAGTGGCAGCAGCAATCCCGCCAGACTGGTTACCGTTCGGCTCCAAACTTTCCACCTGGTTCATTGGTATGGCTTCGGGCGCCTGCTACCGCACCTGGGCACTCCGAAAAACTTCTTCCCAAATACATCGGGCCATACCGCGTTGTAAGGCAAACGTCACTCGTCAACTATATCGTGGAGCCCATCATCACATCCACAACCTACGCTACCGCGGCCGCGACACTGTCCACGTCTCTCGCCTCAAGCCATATTATGACCCATTAGTCGTTTCTTTTCCCTTATCCGCCAGGATGGCGTCTTTTTCTGCGGAGGGCGATTGTAGTGAAGAAGAGGGGCCTCAGCGGCGTTTCTCGGCACCTCAGGGGCATCGCCATCAGCATAAGCTCGTGCTTGGCCGGACGCTGCTGACTGCTCTGCCTTCTGCGTTCTGCTAGTAAACCACGTTACAAGATATATATATATATATATATATATATATATATATATATATATATATATATATATATATATATATATATATATATATATATATATATATATATATATATATATATATATATATATATATATATATATATATATATATATATATATATATATATATATATATATATATATATATATATATATATATATATGTATGTATGTATGTATGTATCTATATTCAGTGGGAAAGTTCAGTGGGTCTGGTACGTATAAGAAAAGAAGCTGGTACACGTACGAGAAAGCAAGCAGTTTCTTTATATATATATATGTATATATATATATATATATATTTGTGGGCATTTAGTTTACCAATCCTCTTCATCTGTACATTATCATGTGTTGCTCATGCATCCTCATCGTTGTCACGTAGCATCATCATCTTGGTTCGTTCATCTCAGCTGTCAGCTGCCGGTTCGTCTTCCAAACCAAGACTTCATAATATATATATATATATATATATATATATATATATATATATATATATATATATATATATACATAATTGTAGTTCAAAAATGTGTTTTTCAAGTCCATTTATATTAAACTTGCCCAATCATTTTCATCTACCAGGTCATTCGTTCCACAAGATAATGGTGACGCTATTAGAATCAGGCTTAAAATCACACCATGATCACGAAATTCGAGAATCTTTCTTAATCCCTAAATTCAATAGTGTGTTATCCGGCATTTACGAGGGCACAGGTAAAGTGCCATGCCTTTCTACGATGCTCTGACGTCCGCATTCCAGCGAAACATTTAAAAAAGCACCCCCAACGCATTTTCTAGTTCCTAAAAGTCATCACATGTTTTCTTTTTGTTTTTTATGCGTGATAAACGTCGCCAATGGTGAATGTTACAAGTGCCTTTTTTGTGCTTGTCTACTGCATTACATGTTTTTTCTAATGCTTGTATAGTGTTGTCGCGGTTGCCTTGAAAATTTTGGGACACTCATATGCTGATGGCACGTGTTTTGTACTCAAGTGTCCATGCCTCCCCGTAAAAGAGGCCACACACTCGTATTTCTCTTCATACTGACGAAGGCCGTGCCACGGCCGAAACGTAGAGTAAAATATGCCAATTCCGTAAATTTGCTCCTTTATATCGTATATATATATATATATATATATATATATATATATATATATATATATATATATATATATATATATATATATATATATATATATATATATATATATATATATATATATATATATATATATATATATTGTAATGAATTAATGTATCTGAATAACGGACGCTCTGCTGGGAATGAAGAAGACGACGATGATCGGTGGCTGCAGTAGTAGCTTGCGCACGCCGTTCACCATTAGCCAGACCTGCCTGTTAAAGCTCATTTTGCCAAGCTGCGTCTGAACCTTTCTCGACGTACAACACCTCTATTTTAAGTGGTGAAGGAGCCGGGGTTCCCATCAACCTGGAACTTCGCAATCGGACGCTACCCTCACCGTTCACCATGACTGCTCCTGGCCCTTCTCAAGCTGCCTTACCAACGACAGTCTACTGCAATAATACGGAAAGACGGGCTAGTTGGTACTGCTGCATAATTGAAGTTTTTGCGCACACACACAAGGACACAGAAGAAGGGAACACAAGGACCAGCGCAGACTAACAACTGATTTTTATTCAGTAAGAAAACAGAATATATACGCTTACTTGCACCCCATGATCACCGCGCATGAGCAAAAACGGCATCGTACAATCTTAAAAACCAAATATCACATGTTGTTCAGCAATTCAATTTCTTTTTCACTAAGCGATATCGACGGATGGCTGACGCACATATCTTTAAGTCTAGAGATGTGCCACGCTTCTACTATTTCTCTTGTTGTCTGATTTGGGTGTACATACACCACCTCAGTTTGATCAAACAACGGCTTACATGCACTAAAAGAACAACGCGCACAGTGCAGTGCTAAATGTGTTTCCGGCCTCCCTTTCAAGTTGGTCATGTGCTCCTTCAATCTCACATTTAAGCATCGGCCAGTCTGACCGACATAAAAGTTCCCACAACTGAAAGGGGTCTTATAAACTACCTTTCTTTTGCACTCAACCACCTGATGACCTGCACGCTTGGAACAATTGCCTCCGATATCTCTCGTCCTTTCCTCGTACAGATTATTTACAGCCGGACACACGCCCCCTAGTTTGTTCTTTGCCGAGAATACAACCTTGACACCATATTTAGCTGCCACCTTCTTAAGTTTATGGGAGAAACCATGCTCGTAGGGGATTACCGAAATTTTCTTTGTATCTTGGCTTCTTTCCTCTTTCTCCCCGGATTTCATTTTCTTCATTAATCTTTCGCTTGCAGTTAGAAGAAACGAGTTAGGGTATCCTGCCTTTTCCAGCTTTACCTTCTGTTCAAGGAAAGATTCTTTTAACTTGTGCTTACATGTTTTTGTAAGAGCTGAATTGAAACACCCCATTGCTATACCGTTTTTTACTATCCTTGAATGGGAGGAAGCGTACTGCAACAGGGGCTTCTCTGTTCTAGGCGAATACTTACATACAAAGAAAATTTCGGTAATCCCCTACGAGCATGGTTTCTCCCATAAACTTAAGAAGGTGGCAGCTAAATATGGTGTCAAGGTTGTATTCTCGGCAAAGAACAAACTAGGGGGCGTGTGTCCGGCTGTAAATAATCTGTACGAGGAAAGGACGAGAGATATCGGAGGCAATTGTTCCAAGCGTGCAGGTCATCAGGTGGTTGAGTGCAAAAGAAAGGTAGTTTATAAGACCCCTTTCAGTTGTGGGAACTTTTATGTCGGTCAGACTGGCCGATGCTTAAATGTGAGATTGAAGGAGCACATGACCAACTTGAAAGGGAGGCCGGAAACACATTTAGCACTGCACTGTGCGCGTTGTTCTTTTAGTGCATGTAAGCCGTTGTTTGATCAAACTGAGGTGGTGTATGTACACCCAAATCAGACAACAAGAGAAATAGTAGAAGCGTGGCACATCTCTAGACTTAAAGATATGTGCGTCAGCCATCCGTCGATATCGCTTAGTGAAAAAGAAATTGAATTGCTGAACAACATGTGATATTTGGTTTTTAAGATTGTACGATGCCGTTTTTGCTCATGCGCGGTGATCATGGGGTGCAAGTAAGCGTATATATTCTGTTTTCTTACTGAATAAAAATCAGTTGTTAGTCTGCGCTGGTCCTTGTGTTCCCTTCTTCTGTGTCCTTGTGTGTGTGCGCAAAAACTTCAATTATGTAGACAGTCTACTGTACTGGAGTGCCTCGGCAACGCGACCCACCAATTTTTCGCGGCAACGACGAACAAGACGTCGAGGACTGGCTCGTCGAGTACGAAATCGTAAGCGCTTCCAACAAGTGGAACGCCTGCGACCAGCTCACAAACATGCGCTTTTACCTAGATGATGTGGCCAGCCTCTGGTTCAAGAACCAGGAAGGCGAAATCACAAACTGGTCCGCCTTCAAGACCACCATCGCCGCGGTCTTCGGTCGTCCCGCCGTGCGCCGGCTTCGCGCGGGACAGCGTCTCCGTAGTCGAATCCAGCGCAGGGACGAGACCTTTACAAGTTACATTGAAGATTTCTTGTCTCTTTGCAAGTGCGTCGATGAATCTCTAACCGAACGCGACAAAATCAAGCGAATCATCAAAGGAGTTGACGACGATACCTTCCAGATGCTCGTCGCTCGGAATCCACAGACCATCACCAATGTTGTCCAGCTCTGTCAGCAGTACGACGAGTTGCGTAAGCAGCGTGTCTCGACGCGCAGGGCCGCTGAAGATACGGCTGAAGTTTGCGCCCTCGTGCACGATGTCGCTGCTGATCACACCGTCTTACTGCTGTTACGACCAGCCCTAGGGAACCAAGCAAGAAGAGTTTGGGGGAGAACCGGTTCTTGACCGACGGGGTCGTCCACCCCCACCTCCCCATTCAGGCTCCTCCTCTCACCGGGAGAACTCCGGAATCTGCTGTGCGTTCGTGACCATGTTTGGTAACATTTTAGGGCGCCATGACCATATATGGACATCGTGTTAGGTTGTGCCACTCCATGTGTTGTGAGAGTTGTTTCCCCCTCCCTCGTGGCCCAGGTGCCGGGGACACCGTATTGGCTGACGATGCGGACAAAGCGCCCAGTACGTGTCAACAACGTGGCGCTATAAAATGCCGAGGACGTTTTGTATCACTCTCACTCTTCTCTCTTTGGATTAGTTGATCACTTCTCCACATGTAAATAAATCTCTGTCGTTCGTTCGGGCGCTTCTTCTCGCTGAATTGTCGGACGATGGATCCTGCGACGGGGCCAGCTACCGAAAACGAGACCGGCAGGACCCGGAGTCCCAACAACTGGATGGCAGCGGTGGGATGCCGATAACCCCGAAAGCGACCACTGGACGGAGTGAGCCCGAAGTTCAACAACGGGACGACAGGAGAAGGATGACACGAGCTCATCGACTTCCAAAGGGAATCGAACGGCACTTCTGAGAGGCACGACGCCGGAGACATGACTGTGAACTGGACGAGTGCCGGCTTTCTCTGTTAAATTTTACCAGGCATTTACTCTATGTGTTAAGTAAAAGCTGGTAGAGAGGGGCTGTCTTGGTCATTGGGTTAACAGGTAACTTTCGTCAGGCAGAAATTGTGTGATAGCTTGGTTAAGCTCTTTCTGTCAGTGGCGTCAAGGTTAACAGTGGCAGGGCAGGATTCCGTATAAGAGCTTTTTGAAGCTTTATTTGTAGACTAAGTTAACAGAAAACTTGAGGCAAGGCAGGAACCTAGAGCTGTCGTTGCCGTCAAGGTTAAATAGTTGCAGGACAGGAATCTTTGTGGAACAGAGACAGCGGTACTGGAGACAGCCATGAATCTGAAATCCCTGCGAAAGTCCATGTTGTTGCTACTTGCAAGAGAGTTGAATCTGGAGGTGTCGGACTCTCAAAGAAAGCCAGAGCTGATAGAGGCGATTCTCGCATTGGGGGCGGAAGATGACGAGCTGTCAGAATGTGTCGAGGAGATTCAGGAGAGGCAAGCGGCAGAGGCCGAAAGAAAGGCGGCCGCGGCCGAGGCCGAAGGAAAGGCGGCGGAAGCCGAAAGGAAAGCGGCAGAAGCTGAGGCAGATAAGAGGTGAAAGCACGAGCTTGAAATGAAGCGCCTCGAGCTAGAGATTAGCAATAATAGTAGAGCAGGAGGCAGCGAGGCATCCGGTACCGCAGAGCGGGCCAGGTTCAAAATGACGGACCTAATGAGATTGTACAAGCTAGGGGAGGACATTGGGCTGTTTCTCGTCAACTTTGAGAGAACTTGTGAAAGGCAAGGTTTCAGCCAGGATACGTGGCCTCAACGCTTGTTGTCCCTACTTCCGGGGGAGGCCTCAGAAGTAATCGCGCGCCTCACGAAAGAGGAAGCTGACGAGTACAGTGAGGTAAAGTCGAGCCTTCTCAAGAAATACAGGTTGTCAGCGGAAGGTTTCAGACAAAAATTTCGCAACGCCGTAAAAGAGAACAATGATTCATACCCGGAGTTTGCTTACAAGTTAATGGCCAACATGGGGGAGTGGCTCAAAGAGGCAAAGGCGTATGGGAATCATGACAAGGTGCTCAAGTGTATCGGTCTCGAACAGTTCTATCAAAGGTTACCAGAAAAGGTGAGGTTCTGGGTGCAGGATAGACCGGACGTGAACACCGTAACGAAAGCCGCAGAGCTCGCTGAAGAATTCGTTACGCGCCGCGCCCTCGGGGCAAACAGCGAGCCTGAAAGGGAAAAATTCCTACTACCGAATAAGGCGCCGTTTAGAAAACAACCGACAAGTCTCGCACAAAAGGGTGAGGAAAACAAGGCATCCAACCATGGGGCGTCGGCAGAGGCAAGCAAAAGGAAATTTGAGGCGAAAAAACCGGCTGCTTGTTTCAATTGCCACGAAACAGGGCACTTCGCGAAACACTGTCCGAAAGAAAAGGTGGCCTTTTTATCTATAAATGAAGCCGACGAGAACATAAAGTTGTTAGAGCCCTATATGTACGACCTTACCGTGAACGGCAAGCAGTGTCGGGTTCTTAGAGACTCCGCAGCCACTATGGACGTAGTTCACTGTAAAAAAAAATGTCTCGGTACACAGCAAAAGCTGCTGGTAAATCGTTGCCGGAGGCATTCTGTAAATGAGTAACAGCAGGCTCCGTATCACGAAGTCTCTGTTATACATTTTTCCGTATTCTCTTTCACATCATATCTGTATTCCTGAACACAGCAGATCTGTTATTTCAAACACAGCAAATCTGTTAACCCAAACACAGCAAATCTGTCAACCCAAACACAGCAAATCTGTCAACCCAAACACAGCAAATCTGTTAACCCAAACACAGCAAATCTGTTATTCCAAATACAGCAGATCTGTTATTCCAAACACAGCAAATCTGTTATCCCAAACACAGCAAATCTGTTATCTCAAACACATCATGACTCTGTTTGTAGGAATACAGAATTTGCTGTATTTAGAGGAGGAATAAACGGAGATCGCTGTAGAGCAGTCTGGCTGTAAATTATTCCGTTATTATTAATGAAAACAGAAGCTTCAGTAAAACACCTGGTTTCGTTTAATGGCTTTTCTGTGCTTGACTAAGGTTTTGTGTAGTTTCTTTGCCTTGAAGGAAAGAGTTGTTTCACTGAGCATAAAATAAACTTAGTTTTGGTAGTAACTTAATTTGTGAAAAACTAACACAAGCTTTTGTTGACCAGTACTGTCGAAAAGCCGATGTTTTACGGGATGGAATGGAATGTTTATGTGGCTGCCTGTAGATTCTCATGATTGAGTTTTATGTCCAATTTTATGTACTGTTTCAACCTACACTAATGCAGTCTTTATGTACTGTGTGTGTGTAAACCACCCCTGCTGCTGCATACCAAATAAATAATAATGCAACATTAACAAAACACAGATGAATTTATTTACATATAATACATGTGCTGTAGCTTGCTACATCACCATTCTTCATCACTTCAGCATGTTTATGCCTGAAAAGAATGTGAAAAACAAGTGATCAAATGAATGCAAGAAGCAACTTACACACACTTTATAATGCCTTCTCTGTGTATGTATATGGCCCTTGATACAAAAAGTAGGGGCACGTGGTAGAGCAAAATGTGAAAAAAAAATCGCTTTGTTTTCTTTGCAATTTGGGGAGGGGTGTCCCTTTGTGCATCCACATTCGTGCTTTTCATAAACAGCATTTTTGGTGGCTCAAAACCAGTTTTTCCAAAAGGAAGTAGCCAGTGAAAACACACTCTAGTGCAAGCCCCTTGCATTCGCTCTATGCTTACGGCCTAATTTTCTGACGTACAAAAGTCAAAATGCTTGTCTAGAGTCAGCTGTGTATAGAAGATTGTCGGGTAACTTCTAAAGCAGTCCGAAGACACTGTGCACCTTTGTATTCACAATCCGCCTTCAGAATACATAGGTTGGAACACTTTCAGCTCCTAGCATCATTACACCTTGCATTTGCCGTGCTTGTCGATAACCTTAGATGCTGGGGGTAAAGAAGGTTCTGAGGAAGTGTAAATTTCGTTGAAGCCCGTACAGTTTTCTTGTTAATGTGAATAAATCCCTGTGACGTACTGAGGTGCTGAACCAGCAAGCTCTTTATTGTTAAACCTCCCAGCCTTTTCAGCATCTTTCGAGGTGAATCACGTATATACATGGGGACAACGGGTATGCTCTAATGGACATGGACTAATATTTCTGATGCAACTGAATAACAATGTGTGAGAACGACTCAGTGTAAGTGTTGAGTTAATGGGAATTGAGTCACAGAATCTTTCCTTTCTTTGTTTAGGGTGAGAGTCCTAGAAATGGCGACATTGAATATTTTTTTTGCATTTAATAATGGTAGTATCACACGAGCCTCTATTCTGAGATAGGATTGAAGCTTGGCCAAACTACAATGAATTTGCTGGAAATCGTTGACCACACTTGACGATACGTTGCAGATAGAGCTGAATGACATCTCACAAAAAAAAAAAAACAAGACAAGCATTGCGAGAGGCTCCACGGCGAAAAATTGACTTTGGCAGTGATTACCAAGCTTGTAACTACTAAACAAAATAATTGAACAGTGTTTCTGACAGTGCGATCACTTTTCACCTGTTTTTGAACTTTATTCCATATCTCAAAACAGTTTTTTATTACTTAGCTACCATTATTTCCCATGTATTTTAAGATAACCAGTTGATTATTTTTTTTGTATACAGCTACTGAAGCAAAATAGAAGCTATGCACTTTACCGTTATTGTGTTACAAATTTTCATAGATGCCAATTAACTCAAAAGTCAAGCTCTAGTGGTAAAAAATTCACAAAAATTCTATATTATGAAGTTAAAAGAGCAAAAAGTTTGGAAGAAAATGATGTATGGATTATATGAATATCCCTTTTAGTCACTGAGAAAACTACCTAAAATCAGCAAAAATGCACAGGATGTATAGGGCCTGCCCGGCGCTCCTGAGAAGTTTCCCACTGGCTCTGATCATGCTCAGAATGAGCAGTTACATTTTCAGAAATATTTGTTGCTATTGTATAGCAGAATGCACGGGTGAATACCTATACTGATTTTCAACTTTGCATTCTGCTGTTAAGCTCTATGTGCCACATATAGCTACAAATTATGGCTGAACTTTCTTAATATAGATTTACCAGCGCAAAAAAAGACGGCACATATTTTAATCATGAACCAACTCGCCCAAGCAGCAGCTTTAGTGAAATTTTTTAAGCACTGTTTATTGATCACAGAATGTTTTTTTTCACTATGCTGAGGTGGGAGGGGGGGGGGGTTGAGGATCCTGTAAAAAAACTGAAAGAGCTTGACCTGAACTAAGAAACATCATGTGAATATACACTACACTTATTCGTAGCCAGGCGGTGGCACACCGGGCCCGTGCCTCTCCCCTCCTTCCCCCCAAACTTTTTTCTCCATGAAATACTTAGCGCAAAATTACCATTTGCCTGCCCAGACCTCTGGTTCAGATCAAAAAGGGCCCCCTCCCCCTAAAAAGTTCTGTGTATGCCCTTGGTTTAGATGAATGAATTTCCAAACCCTGTTTAACATAAGCATCAGTGAGATTAGATAGATATATGGGGTTTAATGTCCTAAAACCACATATGGTTATGAGAAACGCTGTAGTGGAGGGCTCCGGAAATTTCGACCACCTGGGGTTCTTTAACGAAGCATCAGTGAGATTGATAACTAGGATAAAATTAAGGCCAAACCTTCCATTTTTCTCTTTTCACAACATACTATATGTCCTTGGCACAATTCACAGTATATAGAAATCTCAATTGAGAGTGCATTTTCATGTGCTGGCTCTTGTGAAATAATAGCAGTATATTTTGACTACACTCCGAAGGACAAAAAAAAAGAAAACGCCAGGCTCATAATACTTACAAACAAATTAAATTGAAAATGCAAAGCCACAATCAAGATAATATTCAGCTCTAATAACCGGATATCATCAGAAAATGTGTATGATTCATGCTCACACTTTCACTGATTGAAACGCAGCTTCTGGGCCAACTTCATTATCTTTGTGTGCACACTTGTGCGAGACTTCTGGCCACCTTCGCACCTGCTGCCCTTTTTCGTGTTGGAGCCCTTTAAGGTTATCAAGGTGTGGTTCAAATGAAACATATGAGAAGAGCACAAGGATGGGTACAGACTCGTCAATGGGCTTCATTTAGAACACGTATGGTTACACGCTACAGTCTGCAAATTCCTCATCTATGCATCATAGACTTGCATTAATTCTTGTACAATCTGAGCCAAATACGCTGGCCCAATCATTTTCCTCCTGAAAAAAAAAAAGAAGACCTCAGCAAGCTTAGGAGCCAATTGGTCAAGGCTGCATCTCCGAATTTCATTCTTGCCAGTAATGGCTGTCATAGTTTCTGACAAGTAATCAATGGACTTTCACTGAAGTCAGAGGCAGATAAGACCCTTGTCAGGAATCAACAACTTGTGTTCCCTGCGCCGTTCATATATATATTGGCCTGTTTGATTGATGTAAACATTCCTCCTGGTTTGATAAGCAACTAACAAACTAAAAGGTGTGGCACTTAGTGCAATTTTACACACCCTACTAGTGGTTTGTACGCTCCCAAAATTTTTCCAAGGCTTCCTTTGAAAAAATGTGCAATGGCCTTTTTCAGTCTTCGAATACGCACAATCATAAAATAAGTCTTCACATGCTCGTGGTAAATATGTTCAGAATGTATGATCTGATGTTAAAGTTGGGTTAATATTAAAGCACAGCATTTTGTCTGGTGAGCTAGTTTGTGGGTGAAGGTTACTCTTCTGTGCCGTTCAAGGTAAATGCTAAGACCCCGCATTGCCTCTATGAGGTGTGCAAGATTGCACTAAGTGCCACCCCACTGAGTTCGACGTGCGCTCGTCAAGTAGGATAACGAAGTCACTCAGACATGGAGGAATGTTAACATTGGTCATACAGGTCAATGTATAAATGAATGATGTAGGGAACACCAGCCCTTGATAAAGACCAGACAAGGTTCTCACCTGCCCAACTTAAATGCATACGAATTGTTTACTTTTAGTAAACCATGGCAGACTTTACTGGCAAAGACAAGAATTGAGATGCAGTTGTGACCCAATGGCACTTGAGCTTGCCTAGGCTTTTTTCCTAATGAACAAAAGCAATGATTGTGTCTGTGATACTTCACTCAGACTATCAGAATGAACGCAGGTTCCCTGCATGAGTGTACTGAATAAAACCCAGTTGCAGGTCTGCCCTCATCTTCCACTCTTCTCCTCCGACAACATCTGTTATTTAAGTGTATAAGTATCTACTGCACCTTGTAGCTGGAGTTAGGCTCACACTCATGTTGTAAAATGTCATCAATTTACTTGACCTCCTCGCACAACAATCAACACATAATGATATCGACAAGGGAACTCACCCAGTGCAATGATTGTAGGCGTTGATGGCAACTCGGCAAGCTTTTCAGTGATGCTTGTTCCCTCCTGGATGAGCAAAAATATCCCATGTACACAAAAGCACAAAGAGATATGTACAGTTGCGGCCATTCCAATATATAAATCAGAGATGCGATCCCTGCAATTCCGTTTTCCACCATGGTTCCTGGTCTATTGCAGGCTGTGTGCACCAAGTACAAATTACCTACCTAGGAGCCTTGAAACTTGGAACAATTTTAGAGCAAAGTAGAATGGATAGCGAGCACGCAAAAAAACCTGCTCACATTTTGATTCATTTTTCTCTTTGGATTACAGCAACATCATAGACAACTCTGAATGATTGCAGGTCAATATATCAATGTTAGTGGTGATAGTATTGCTTAAAATTATTTTGCATGTGCGACAGCAAGGGACAAAGTGAGCAACATCTTGCAACAACTCTGGCCTATTCCCATTCTTAGTGCCCTCCTCACTGCGTCGTAATGAGGCACTACAGCCAAAGTGACGAGAAACATTGTTCTGCAGTGCATTGCAAAAAACTAATGCTTTGTGCATGTGGAGCACTCTGATTGCACACAAACACTTTTTTTCCCATTGAGCCTGAAAAAGGCTAGTAAACCAAGTTTGTGCACTGTGGTTCACCATGCGTGCACCATGCCCCAACACAGTTTTTGTTGCATGAAGTCTCACTTTTCACAGCGCTACGTTCCTTCTCATTCACTCTGTGAACTTTATAGTCGGATGCTTGGGGACTTCACTCCCTATCCTAGTGGCTCTGATGAAACAATGGCACCTGCCCGCACTAACTGTTGGCTCAAGGGCAGTGTATTTTTTTTTTCAGAACATTTTTGTGACTACGACACAATGCGGATAACCAAAGTAAGTTCCACAAAAAAATTGAAAATTGCCTTTTTTTTACACTATCTTCAAATGCTGATACTTGTGACAAAGCGCGTGTTCCGGTGTAATTTTAATGAATAATGCTGCTGTACAAAGCCACCAAAATTACCTTAAAATGAAGCACAAAGGCAAAAGATATGCAAAGCTACACTATCCTCCTTTTAACTTGTGTCCAGCAATTCATGAATTAGGTATTTTTGGATGTTTAGCATATTTGTTCTGTCAAAAAATTTTGCTGCAGCGGTCACTAAATTCTCATACGGTAGCATTGCACTTGTTCTTTATGGGAAGAAAATACATCGATTAAGAAGTGTAAAAAAGTTAAGTCTGCTCAAAGTTCAGAAATTGTGAAATTAGAAGAAAACTGATTTCAGCAGTCAAAGTTTAATTTTCCTTTATACAAAAGCAGCTTTTTTCACAAAATTCAACTGAAAAAGCTATTGTTTTGTGCTAAAAACCTGCACAGCATTCAGTCCATCCCAGATATATTGAACTCGAAGGGGATCGCGATATATGTAGTTCAATATATCGATGAGTCGAAACACAAAATATGTGTATTTAAGGCATAAATTAGAGCATCTCAGACCTAAAAACAGTTTTTTGAAATCCTAACAAGCACTTAAAGAATGATTCTCTCACAATATGATAAAGAACAAGGCCTGAACATCTACTTTTGCAAGTTATCGCACTTCATTTCACTTGAAAATAGTCTGTAAACTTTTCTCTCTTTTTGCGTGCCACCAAGTTTCAGTTGTCCTCAATATCACTGGACCCTTCCAAGTAAGCAAATTCAGCTCATTCGGCCACAACAGCGCTGAGTGGCACTGAATGCCAATGTAAGCTCCGTAGAGCGTTGGTGGCGAAAGCAATAATTCCACGGCACCGTCAACATTGGGCATCATCTCGGCATCCATGCAGTCAGAACCAGCGACGTCGTCTTCTGCTCCAATGAAGCCGCTCGCTGTCCGAGATGGTGCCCGAAAACACTAACAAGGCATAGAATTTACTGAGGCATTGTACGCCCTTGACAGCAGTCATGACGCACTCAAAGTCGTCACCTGGCACAAAGCCCGCAAAGAAACAGTTCACGACTGTGCTTTACTTGAGGTCGCTCCTAGCACCAGCCATGATTTTTATCGCTACGAGCGTATCAATGTGTAGCGCCGACTTCCAAATGATGATTTATCAGTAACGAGGCGAGAAGTACACAGGTCCACAAGCCACAAAAGGCGATGCTGCCCACAAACGAGCAAGCTCCCACCGTCAGCATGTTGGTGATAGCGATGTCACTTGTGGCTTTGTCATTTTGTAACCGACAGCTGTTGCTTTGGTGCGGAAAGCTAGAAAAAAGCGTAGCCTCCGAAATGAGCGTTCTAAAACCGGAAGCACCAAAATACCTCATGAAGTTGCACATCTCGAAGGCCACGCTTTTCAGTCCCACATGCCATCATACACGATTGAATGCGAACATCGCAATGAGATCACTAAACTTCCTTAAGTCATTCCACTTCGTTTTGGTGCCCTCGGTCATCACCATGCCCCCACGTTAAAACCTGCAGATCGCACATCAAGCATACCGGTGCACTCACAAGTGCTGTGCAACGAGCTAGATCAGCAAGATGGAGTTTCAATGTTTCACTTTTCAGCACCCCCTTTTAGTCACTTGCACGCGAAAAGGGATCGGAACTTGTCGAATTGTGGCTATAAATGATCATTATTTGTTAGGAAAAATGCAATTTGTGGGCTTTAGCGTGGCTCAGAGTTCAATTTAGCGGATGTTCTGCTGTGCGTGAGTTCGATAGATGTGTACAGCAGTCCCGTATTTTTGCATGGGAAATTCAAGGGGATCTCTCAACTTTTTGATATAGCCAATAATTCGATATATCATAGTTTGATATACCCGGGATCGACTGTATTCTATAAAATCTAGAACCTAAAGCTGTTCTCAACAAACCAATACATCACTTTCTGAAAAGATGTTACTGTCCAGTTTTGTACTAACATAATGCAACAAAGTGAAACTTACTTCAAATACTTGGTAAAGGTAGTTCTTGTCTTCCTTAAAATGCGCGCAGAGGAATGGTAGCACAGCTACCTGGACTGCTTTTTCTCTTTGTCCTTCGTCTCTCACGCGCACCACCAGTTCCATAGTATGTTTCGTCGGCGCCTCCTCCATCATCTGAAATAATGCAGGCGCACAGGCCGCCATCCTCTCCTGGAAGATTTCCTGCAATTATTCCAAAAATCAAAGTAAATAACAGTTACTTGATAATAGATGAATTCATCTGTAGAGATATTAAAGTGAAAACTGATTGAAATGTAGAACTATATTACCACCCTACAATTGAGTGCAACAGCTGTGACACGCCAAAAAAAGAAGACAAAAAACAGACTGGTGGGGAATACCACCCTGAAACTACTGCACCAGCTTACTAGAACATGTTGTTGGCTAGTAGGTTCAGGCTGAAGAAAGGTAGGGACGTAAACCACATAGACAAGAAAAAAAGAAGTGGACGAGATAGAGCATTGATTGCAACAGATTTTGTTTGCAAAATAAAAAAGGCTCCTTTTGTTTTTGTAAACACCAAAGCATATGAGCAGGAAAATGGCGTGCACTCCACGATTATGACATCACTATAAAAAAAAAAAGGGGTTCAGCGGCAAATCGCTGTCACAACCAGACTCCCTTTCACAGTTATCTCCAACATCAGCAGGGGGTGTGCTACTGTGCTCTTGATCTGAACTGGATTCAATTTCAGGTACTTCCGTGCACTGTGTTGCAGTTTTGCCCCGGTGATACCTTGAAACATGTGTTCTGAAGGAACCTGCTGACCTCAGCACACTACCACAACCCACAAAAGGACACATAACAGCATCAATTCCACTCTCCAGATGGGCAGCTATGTGACCAAGAAGCTCCGTGCGAGTAGGCACACTCGCCCCGCATGACAACACAGAGCAGACAAACGCATCATCAGTCTGTTTGCTGCATCGCTTCTTGTGATGTCTGAAGACGTGACTTCTTAGGCTCTGATAGTTTTTAAACAAAGCTCCACAAGGCTCACAAGGGCAAAGGGCACCGCCCAACACACTGCTGTGATAGTGGTAGTGCTCGAAGTAGTCGGTCAATGTTGAAAATGTCTGTGCGCAATGCCGGCAAGTGGGCATTCTTCATTGATGTTATGGCTGCAATGAAGGTAGAGCACTTATTTTGCTAAATTACATTCACTGGCTTGTGCACTTTTTCAGACCGCCCAATTTTATAATAAAAACACTGCTACAATGGTAATAATACCTTACAGTCTACAATAGTAGAATCATTCCAATATCTGGTTAGCATGTCAGGTTATGTTCAATTTCATATGAACATTAGCCAATGCTTTTTAAGCAGTCCTCTATATAAGAGCACAGTGAATATAAATATTCTTGACCTGCTACAAATGTTTAAACTAAGTTGAAGCAGGCGGCGCAAGGAAAAGAAATAATGACGGAGACTGTAACATTAACTGCACAAATTCTACAGAAAACTGCACCCATACTTGCGCAACTTGGGTCTCTTAAAAGGCTATTCCTGAATGTGCAGTCAAAAGTGAGCTTAGCATATGCTCCAACATTACACATGTTCACAACTTAAGTAATGCTATCCATTATATCGCTAATGTTGACAACAGATGTTCATATCTTGCACATATGTGAAAGCAGCTTCAGCCTCTCAAGTGCAGCCAGGTCCAATATTGAATACAATTACTTTAAAATTTTAGCTTGAAACATAATTACTTTAAACAATTACTTAAAGCTTTTTGTGATATATTGACTAATCAAACAGTTGATACCAAGTATGAATTGCACCGTAGCCTGCCAGTAGTACGCGCAAGAGATGGAAATGGGTGGCTTCAAGATAGGGCACCCAAAACTTCGCATATGCGATCGCTTGATTCTGTTGCCATACACCAACTTCTTGGGTACACACAAGGACTCCCATGCTGGATTAGCTGCAGTTAAGCAGTAGTATGGCTAAGTGACGTGCAAATTCGCAATGTTGTCGGGTGTAAGCAATGTGTCGTGCAATTCCAAAGAAATGAACTGCTGAGCACGCAAATCAATAGACACAACAGAACATGCATGCGAAATGCGAGCGCCAATCGTACCTCACGGCTGTCACTCAAATTCCGCCAAGTACGGCAAAATAAGTTTACACACAGCCAAGTGACAGTTGCTGCCCCTGTCGTCTCCTACACCTATTTTTGTAGTAATGGACGTATGACTTGCAAGCGATGCAGGCATGGAAAACACGAGTGCTTTGTCTGCGCTCGATAAGACGACAAAGACACGTACACGCCTGGTGTGTACGTGACAGCAGACTCCTGCTGATCCGGCTTACAAGTGCACCTTATAACAGCCATGTGCATGGGCACCGAGGAGATCACTAATGAGTGCGTGCACAAACTGACCTGTGACATCCTCAAACTACAAAGATGCAACTCAACAGCAGGCTTCACCACAATAATACAATTAAGTGACACTAACAAAGGAAAAATGCCGTTATTGCTGAGTGCAAGCAATGCTTCATATAATTCCGAAGAATTAAACTGTTCACTGTACTGCTTCCTGCATGCGCAACTCAATAAAGGTGCAACACAGCGTGCGAGCACTATGGTCGTACCTCATAGCCGACACTAAAAATCCACAAAATGCACTGAAATATGCCTACGCACAGTAATGTTACCGTTGCTACCCCTACTGTTTTCTGTGCCTAATTTAGTAATAAGGTATGTATGAGCGATGCAAGCATGGCAAACACGTGTTTCATTATTCACCTTATAATAGCGACAGACATGTTACATGCCTAGCTCGTATGAGCTGTGGCATGCGAGTGCACCTTATAACTGTTTATAAGATAGGTAATGATCGATAACGGTGAAATAAATGCCTACCTGATTGTGATGTGTGCCAGGTGATGGACTTCGCAGGAAGGTGAGAGAGCTCTGACAATAGCCGCCTGCCTTGACCACGTAGGGTGCCAGAGACCACTGAGCTGAACAAGTGAAGAGTGCGCCAAAAAACTTGACAAGTGAGGAACCAAACAAATGAACTGCTAGCACTACTTGGTCCTGAGCACGTAAATCAATAACAAGATGCAACACAACCTGCATGCAAAATGCGAGCACCAATCGTACCTCACGGCTGTCACTCAGATTCCGCCAAATATGGCAAAATAAGTTTACACACAGCCAAGTGATAGTTCCTGCCCCTGTCGTCTCCTACACCTATTTTTGTAGTAATGAACGTATGACTTGCAAGCGGTGCAGGCATGGAAAACACGTGTGCTTTGTCTGTTGCACTCAAAGGTGGTGTGGTGTCCATGTCGAACGCGGACAGCATCATGGGCACTTCGGCATTGGGGTCACTAGTAGCCGGCGTTGCGCCCGCGCCAGTGTTGGGTCGGCGCGGGTGCTTTGTTAGGCCTAGCCTTGAACGTACCCCGGGCGCGTCCTCGTTGTGGGGTTTTTTTCGCTTCTGTGCTTTAAGTCCCGAAGATTTTGGTTGCAAAAGAGTCTTAGCAGCTTTACTGACCTTGCGCACAGGAATCTTGGAGGCAGGAAGAGAAGTTCCGGGGCAATCCGGCGTTTTTGTGGGAGCAGATGCAGCCGTGACTGATGTACACGACGCTCGTAGCGCCCTCTTAGGCTACGAAGGGAGGCGCTCAGCTGAAACGGCACCGGCGGGTGGTGCGGCTTTTAATCGAACTCGCGACGCTCCCTTTGGGGCAAACTGACTACTTTAGCGCCTGCCTACAATTTGTTTTTGTATTCTAGCCGACACCACGATGCACCGATGCTATCTTGCACCCATTCTATTGGGCAGTGATGGCCGGACACACCGCAGCAGTCGTGTTATTTTGTGTGACCATCAACGCATTTTTTTTTCTTTTGGCCTGTTGTGGTTGGGAAGAGCTATGGTGGTGCAAAAAATTTATCGGTTATTCAGGAAAAGTGGTGTAAAGGGAAATAGTTCTGAAGAATCGATGTTCTCGTCGCAGGTAGTGAGAACCATTCAACAACCGATGAATTCTTCGGTGACGAAGTGAAGTCGCCGTCGGTGTTCACCGAGTAGACTCATGAATTCATAAAAAGAACAAACGTTTCCCCGAGCCTTCCAAATTTTATTATTGGGCTTGAGCTTGCATGGTAGGCTTGACGGTGCGAAACAGCGTGAAAACAACGAGTTCATACAAAGAAACAGCAAACCGCACCCTTTTAAAATACACTTCATTACTGTGTTTCATTGACTGCGTGTTAATTGGTGTGCCAACTATACAACGCAGCTACGATTATAGGATTGCTCTCACTAAACAAGTCAAGGCTTGCAAGCACGAAAAAAAAAAGGAACGAAAATAGGAGAACATGTACACTGTCTCTTCTTCTGTGTGTCGTGCATTCTCACGATGTGACGAAAAAAAAAAAAAAACGTAAACTATTATGCACACCATCAAGATTCACATATATGCAGGGATTCTTGGACGGGTATGTTTTTTTTTCACTATCTTTTGTCAATAAAGTCTCATAGACGCAGTACAAGTACCTGTTCGCTTTCAATCTTGCAAGATTGAAAACGAAGTGCAGCGCCTTTCGACGATATATATATATATATATATATATATATATATATATATATATATATATATATATATATATATATATATATATATATATATATATATATATATATATATATATATATATCGGAAGCGAAAAAGCACGACGTACGCCGAAACACCTTTACTAATTACAAATGTTTCGGCTGATGGGCCAGCCTTCGTCAGTGTGACCACACTAACGAAGGCTGGCCCACCATATCGTCTCGCTTTATAACTTTTTATGGCAACCCGACTTCGCTACTAATAGTAAATTTAGCTTCCCTTGCGGTGAAGTATCATAATGCTGTAATTATCCTCTTCCTTAATCGGTAAAAACTCTGAAACGTTCTCTTTTTCTTTTTTACCGCTGCTATCCTTCTCCGCCTCTCCGAATATATATATGTATCCGTATACTGGCACTTTCCAGTGATCCTGCATGCAGCTCTTTTTCTCCATTGTGAGTTAATGAACAGTTTCTCTTCCTCATTCTCTCGTATTTCTTAGTCTATCTTCGAACCCAATGTTGCTCTAAGCTTAATTTCCTCATCAAAGCCTGCCCAGTTATCACACTTTCCGTCTTCGTTTTCTGACTTTCCATGAGCGTACAATGCGAATCTGCGCATTCCTTACACACTGTGGGACGCCTCATCTTAGTCGGCGACTGCAGCGTTGCCGCTGTATGTATACGTTAGCCACCCGCCACGATAGCTCTCTCAAGGCATTGTCCATGGCTATCGCTTAATTTTCTGTTCTAGTTCACTGTATCATTGTCGAACGGGGGGAATGGTCAAAGTTCAGCCAGTATGTCGCCGACAGCTCTCTCAAGGCATTGCCCATGGCTGTCGCTTAACTTTCTGTTCTAGTTCACTGTATCATTGTCGAACGGGGGGAATGGTCAAAGTTCAGCCAGTATGTCGCCGTGCACACAAATCACGGAAGCGTGTTCTTGAAGTACAGAAGACATACGTTTTTCTGGTGTTTTACGGAAGGAGCGAAAGAACGGAAACATCGACTGCTGCTTTACGGCAACTCCTGCTGTTTCCCATAAACCGCAGCACAGTTTGTGCTTTAAACGTCCAGTCTCGCTATTTTTCAGGAAACAGATGTTACTCTGTAGTTTCTACGGTCTGCTCCGACGTTAAAACACGGATATTTTTTACAGTGTTCATCCGTCTTTTGTTCAGTCCGGACAGTATTCAGGAGACTGTGCCTGGATTATACAAGC